>NC_080394.1:7524395-7783038 GCF_028751815.1 Salvia miltiorrhiza | reverse complement strand
TATATCAAAGCTTAATGAATTGCGGAAATTTTTTGCGAAAGCATCTGTAGTGATTCTAGTGAAACGACAAAAATTGTCACATATGATGTGCACACAGATATATGAGAAGCTTCACATTGCCCCTATATTTCATTACTACTTTTTTTCATTTATTAATTTACATTGCCCCTATTTTTCATTTCAGTAACTTTTATAAATGTAACTAATATGGGAACATCATATTAATTAGGGGCGAAGCCAGGCTCCTCCAGAAGTCCATATAAGGAGCAAAATTTTTGCCCCTTCTTTTTCAAATTTTTGATGGAAATAATTTTTTCTTTTTTTGTAAATAATAGATATGTATAAAAATCTATTGGGTATACTAAAAAGTTCGAGATTGGACAATTCGTCCCACCTTCTTTAAGTATAGCTCGGCTAGTGATATAATCCAAATAAAAATTTGAAAACTAAATACACATGATTGCGCCCCGAAGTTGCCGTCTAGATGGCGACCCTACTTTTCCGACAACAGACAATTTTTTTCTTATACTTTTCTTACGTATTTGTGTCATAAAATTGTAAGATTTTACATAAAAAATGATATAAACTTATCAATATCTAAGGGCAATTTCGATTCTTCACTTTAATTTGAGCATGAGATTAAACTTTTATAAAAATAAAAGATTTTTAATTAGAAATTATAAATATGTTTTTACCCATTAACACTATATATATAGAACTCCCTAGCTAGCTAGTGGGACTTTATGAAATCACTTTATATTTCTTATAATGTGTATCATGGCATTATCATGCCCTATAAGTAGGTTGGTTCACACTTCCCAATCTCAAATAGCTATCCAAATAGGACCCCTTAATCCCCACAGCTGTCCACCTTACTAATAAGTACCACCTCAATTATTAACTTAAATTATTAAGTCGAATCACTAATTAAAGTTTCAGTGCCTTCAATAATTAATGCACTAAAGCAACAGCAATTGTAATTTTCAAAGTGTTAATAGGCAAAAGTGCCCCATTCCTTATTCATATTTTGAAAAAATGCCCACCCTTATCATGCAAAGCTACCCATGCCCCTAAATTACTAATTAACCCTTAAGTGGGTCAACATCAAATGTAATGATTTCGGTTCTCTTACACAATCTTACACATTTTTGAGTTCAATGCATTTCTTACAATAATGACCGAAATGATTTCAATCTGTGCATGCAATGATTTTGTAAGTCACTGTATATATATATAGTGTTCATATCTTTAAATTGTAAATATAATCGACCGGACACTAATTAACACTTAAACAATATATTAAATTAAATTCAGCAAAATAGTAAAAATTAATATAAAGATATAATAGATAGAATACAAACTTTTATGTCGATATATCATCGATCCGGCCGGTAAAATGGCCCGAGAAATGTATCCGACCGGGTACATTTCAATTTACAAATGACCCGGCCGGATACATTTTCCTTGACAATTACCGGCCGGATCGATGATATTTAGGCATAAAATATTCTATTTTATTCAATTTCATAAAAAAAAAAAAAAAATCAAGACGCTAATATATATATCCATGCGTATCTATCTTAAATTTTTTATTTTTTTCCCTTTAATATCTTAATTTCAATACATATATTCTTTGAAATTATTTGTATATATATATATATTTATATATATATATTGTGTTATTCTTGAATGTTGATATATAGTACTATATAACACTATATATATCGTGTAAATCAATTGATATCTTTAAATTTAAAATATACTCAATATCCGTCCCAAATAAATGCATGCTTGTTACCCCAAAAAAATCATGCATGTTACCGATACATAAGGTAAAAATATCTTTCTTCAAAATTTGATTCCCTTTTGATAGACATAAAGCCGATACAATCGGCTTCTTCACTTTACCTACTTACTTTACTTTAAAATACTAGGGTTTTTTACTCCACACACACCTCTATCGGCTTCTTCACTTTTACCCACCGAGAGAGAGAGTTCAAAAGATTGAAGCACAGAGAGTTCAAAAGATTGAAGCACACTCGGACTCATCCATGGCATCTTCTTCACAGGTATTATTTTTAATTTTCATGAAATTGAATAGAATAATGTATGCTAAACACGATCGGGTCCGGCCGGTGAACTGGCCGGATAAATCGATCCGGCCGAGAACATTATTTAAATGAAACATACGGCCGGATCGATTTATCCGGCCACTTCACCAGCCGGACCGATCGTGTTTTAGCATAAATTATTCCATTTTAATTAGTTGTATGTTTATATTAATCAGTTAGTAATTTACTGAATTTAATTTAATTATATTTGGTTAAGTAATTAGTATTGCGAGTTTTGCTGGGTATTACTGAATTTGTTTCAATCTGAAATATTTGTTTAAGTAATTATAATTGCATTGTGTATGTGGGCTTTGTGCGATTTGATAAATTAAAGTATTTTATGCCGATAGAACAACTACCCGGCCGGCACTATGCCCGGAATAATGAGTCCGGCCGGGACAGTTTCAATCTGAAATGTACCCGGCCGGATTCATTTTCCCGGACACTTCCGCCGGCCGGATAGTTGTTATTTAGGTATAAAATACTTTTTTCCATGTATCTGTATGTTTACATTAATTATTACTATTTTACTGAATTTAATTTAATTATAATGTTGAATTATTAATTAATGAAACTGTTATTTTTTGGTATTAATTAAATTGCCGTTTTTTAATATTTTACTGAATTTAATTAAATTGCTTGGTATTAATTGCAGTTTAATATTTTACTGAATTTTTACTGAATTTAATATTAAATTGCTGAATTACTAATTTTACTGAATTTAATATTAAATTGCTGAATTTTACTGAATTTAATTGCAGTTTAATATTACTGAATTACTATTTTAATATTTTACTGAATTTGACTATTTTTCTCGAATTTTAGTATTTTACTGAATTATTGAATTTTAATATTTTGCGGAATTTAATTGCAGTTTAATATTACTGAATTTTACTGAATTTAGTATTAAATTGCAGTTTAATTAAATTGGTTGGTATTGATTAAATTGTAGTTATTTAATTATGCCTATTTGTATTATTTTTTAATTTTTTTACTGAATTTAATATGGTATTCATTTTGTAAATGAATAGGCGAATGTCCCATATCTTCGTCGCGACACTATAGACCAGACGGAGGTTGCTATCAGCACCTACTATAGGGATTCACATTTTCCGGATCTGGTTGAAACTTTAAATGTGGTCGGCGAACAGTGCAATTCAGATTTATTGGGAAGATTTAGAGCATCATGTTTTGGGCATTTCACTGATTGGAGGCCCGGCGCGAAGAGCAATAAAGCATTTCACCAGATTGTATCGAGGCAGATTGTGTCAGAAGAAAATGAGATGTGCTTCTTTCTGTGCGGAGCACGAGTCAGATTTTCCCCTGCGGACTACGCATTAGTGACTGGGCTCAATTTCGGGGGATCGAGGTTCGATGCGACATTACAGCACGACTGCAGTCGCGTGGAGGCATACCGACGATTCTGCGGTGCGCGAAGCATGACCATACAGTCGCTCATCAAACGCGTGTGCGATTTGGATCGTCGAGTGGATGATGAGGATGGGAGCCTGTACCTTCGTGCTGTCCTCGTGTGTGTGGCTCACACCCTTGTTCTTGGGTTGGATGCGCGGGTACAGCCGTGGCTTTGGGTGTTGGTGGATGATCTGGCTGCATTTGATAGATTCCCCTGGGGCGCGTATTCGTATAAGATGTTATGCCATTATACGAGAGAGACAGGAAAGGGCGAGAAGTATCACTTCTACGGTCCTTCGTGGGCTTTATATGTCTGGGCATTGGAGCGCGTCCCGGGCTTCGGACACATGGTCGCAGGCATCTAGCGGTGATCCGACAGCGCACCCTCGGTGTTTGAGATGGACTTTCAGGGGTAAGCCGAAGCTTCACGGTCTGCGCGATCTATTCGAGGGACAGGTAATCAGTTATTTAAGATTATCCTCCACACCGTTACTGGTTTTACTTATGTTCTAATATATTATCTTTGTTGCTTTCTAGGGTGGTGTCATGCCCCTGGACCCCGATGATGACGATCTGTCGAGTCACTACTTCATATCAGCGCTGACACCGGGCGAACTCTCGGTGAGCTTCAGGCCCCCCGACAACCCATTAGCTCGGGGTGTCCAATTTCCACAGGGCACCGGAGCCCGTGTTGTGGAGGAGCGCGGGGACGAGGAGGATGTACCTAGACAGCCTCGTACGACTCGCAGTCACAGTGTCCGGGGCCCTGTGAGGGATGCTCGACAGCACGAGCCGGCTCGTCATTCAGTAGATCCGGGCTCGCGCCCTGTGAGGGATGCTCGACCCCACGAGCCGGCTCGTCATTCAGTAGATCCGGGCAAGCGCCCAGCGCCGCATACTTCTTCATCGTCGAGCGGATCTCGGACTGTATCCAGTCCCAGCGAGGGTGAGGTGGATCGTAAGTGGGTGAAGAAGACGATCCGTCAGGAGATTAAGAAGGCCTTCGGCAAATTCGTGGAGAAAACTGAAGAGCAAGGGTAAAAAGGATAGGTGCAAGAAGAGCAAACATTTCCGAGTGCCCGACTCCCCTGATGATGATGACCAGCGACGGTCCCCTGATCCTCCACAGCCACGGTCTCCTCCACAGCCACGGTCTCCTCCACCCAGTGCTTCAGGGCCCGACGCTTCAGGGCCAAGCGTTTCACGTCCCTGCGACGACGACCCCCGCGATGAGGAACCACGCCATCCAGAGACCCAGGCCTACCCATCACGCCCTTCAGATTATGCCCATTCCCGCCCAGCAGAGACCCCGGATTACAACGAGCAGTGGCGGGCCATGAATCAGTCTGTTCAGGGCGACTACACACCGGCAGCGCAGACTTTTGACTGGTCGACCCAGGTCTACCCTCATTGGTCTTCCCCATTCCTGAAGCCGCAGTATAGCACAGAGACCCCGATATTCTTTGCTGAACCGCTCACTTCTATTGCACCACATGAGTGGGGACAGTCCAGTTCGGCAGGGCAGGCTCAGACGGAGGAGCCTGAGCCACAGGCAGAGCAGCCACAGGTACTGCTGCTGCAGCACCCAGAGCAGCCGCCAGCAGAGCTCCCGCGTCGCAGTCAGAGGGTGAGACGTCCGTCTAACTTTCAGAGATCGCCTTGGGTTAATAGCCAAATGCCACGTCCAGTGACACAAACCTGCAGTGACCATTATGAGAAGTGGATGGCTAGGTGTCGAGAGGGTAGGGGTCGTGAGATTTATGTCAAGGCAAGTGGTGGTTTGCGGGAGTACGACGACTTCGCGCGGGTGGATAATGTCAGCCAGGAATTCACAACTGGGGTAAATAATCTATTGATTTTAACATTGTTAAATTACTGTCTACTAACTTATTGATTTTAACATTGTTGCAGGATATTGACTTGTATTTCTTGACCTTGAGAAATAGACTTTGAGGTTCCCTGGATTTACTGGATGACGTAGATATGAATAACACAATCATAGTAGACACGGATTGGTTTGTAAGTAAACTTTCATTATTTATATGTTTTCATTGGTGCGGATATAAATTATTAATTACTTATTTGATCTGTAGATATACCTCAAGAAAGAGTTTGACGCTCTATTGGATAAGTGGGCAGGAAGTGAGTTCGGCCCCAAGGAGTTTCATGTATTGACTAGTACAGCACTGGCTGATGATTGGCAGCCTGCTATAGAGTGGGTCTGCCAAGTACGTGGAAAATCACTTAAGGGCCATGAACTTCCTCCTGGTCATATAGGATGGATGGATGCCGCACAGGTTATCAGTTAAACAATTATTGTTACTTGTCATTTGTGATTTATCGTTGTTTCTTATCAATTCATTGTGGTTTGTCATAGGTTCTCATGCCAGTCATAATTGGCCACCATTTATCCTATGTCGGATTCGGTTAGGAGACGCCGTATGCGAGGTCTATGACCCAGTATTCCACAAGCTAACACCTCGACAACAGAATGATCGAGTTGGTGATTTATTACCTTTACTGAGATTGTTGCCAGCTGTCCTTCAGGTGTCGAGGTGGCTAGACGACACATCCATTGATGCGACAGTGGCAAAGAGCAAGTGGCCACTTATGACGGCAGTGTTTGCTCCAGCGGAGGTTCAGTTTCACCAGCAGGACTCTGTCAGCTGCGGGCCTTTCGTCTGCATGTATGCTGAACGACTGATATCTGGCTCTCCATCCATTGAGTGGGGTAACCACAACGTGGCGGCATACAGGGCCAAGATTGCTAGATCTATATTTTCGTTGTGTGAAACTAGGACACATCGTATCACTAGACTTGGTTTTGCATAGTTTTGTATATTGTTACATTAATGTGTGCTTCTATTTGGTTATTCAACGAGCATTATTTCCTGTAAATCATTCCAGCTTATCGAATATTAGATAATTCAATCAATATCATTAACTGTTACAGCACACAAATGGATCCCACTACTCCCTGGGCTCAGTCGCCCTGCCAGCGCACGTTCTCTTGCTGTGTCCTTCTTCATGGCAGATGCTGCACTTCTTTGGTTTACGACGCCTGATACTAGAAGACTCATCGGCTTGTGTGCTGGTGCCTTCACCACCGCCTCGATGTCTACCTTCTTTTGGGCGCCCCGCTTGACCTTTTACAATCAGAGGTAATACAACCTGCTCCGCGATGTGCTCGGGAACCAACCACTGGCGTCTCGGCGGGAGATTATTAACTTCGCGAGAGTAAGTATCGATAAGAAAGTCATTCGTGTAGTACGAGTCTACATACTCCGCGATCGTATCACCGGCTTCACTATAAAAACAAACAAACTCCGATAGTAATCAATATAACGAACATTAGAACATATTTCATGATCGTACCTTATTGCAGCGATTGAATGAGAACAGGGCAGTTGGTCTAGCTGAAATACTCGACATTCGCATTTTTTCTTCTCTAGATCCACCTTGAAGCTTCTGTCAGCAGTTTGCACCTTATACTTCATGCCACTCAACCTTTGTGCAGTGTATCGACGACTTTTTTGGACTTCAATAGCTACCCTTTTACCAGCCTCAACAGTCAAGCCTTGCTCGATTTGTTGTGCAGCCCTTAGTCGCTCGCTGAACCATTTCTCAATAACAATTCTGATTGCCTCTAACATCGAGTATATAGGAAGTCTTCTTGCCCACAACAATCTGGAATTAAAAGCTTCAGCAGCATTTGATGTCATAAAACTGTAGCGTCGCACAGGCATAGGACACATCGAACGAGCCCACTTCTCCGGCCCAATCCCCATTAGTTTATCGTACGCGGCTCTCTTCATAACCTTCAGGGCGTTCATAGCCCTATTGAAGTCGGACTTCTCGTACGCAAATGCAGCTTGTCGATACACCTCGACCACTGCCTTACCGTAATGCTTCAGGTTATTTTGCAAATGGTAGTAGCATAGGCCGTGGGTTGCATTTGGTAACTCATTCCTGATAGCATTGGCAATGGAGATATGCTGATCAGAGACAATCAAAAGTGGATCGGCTTGGCCATAAACACGTCGAATGCGTGACATGAAATAACTCCACGATTCATCGTTTTCTTTCGGGCCAACACCATACGCGAGTGGGAACAAACTCTCGTTGCCGTCCTTCGTCACTGCAACAAACAAAATACCCCTATTCTTGCCCTTCAAGTGTGTGCCATCGACGACAATCACTGGCCGTAAGCTGAACATGAAAGGGGTAGCCGAAGCTGCAAGAGCAACAAATAAGTGTTTGAAATCGGCCATCATCGTCAACTTCCCACTCCACCCTCGAACCGGGATTGGATTGTCTCAACATGTATAAGTACTTGGGCAGCATCTCGAAGGACTGATCATGTCGACCATAAACCATCTCAGTGGCTCGATTACGGGCTCGCAATGCAACATCGTACTTGATCTGTACGCCAAACTCACGTCGCAGCTCCAGCTGGATGGCCTTCGGCTTCAAGATCTCGCAATCGTCGTGTATCTTCTGTGCTAAATATGCTGCGACGACTTTTGCGGGGGCCTTTATTCGCGCTACGCGCCCTAGCTCACCGTCGCATGAGTGCTCATTGGTGAACTTATACACTCCCCAAATGACTCCATCTTGTGACGATGCATGGAGCTTGAAGGGGCACGTATCTGAATGCTTGCATTTGACGTAGACTCGTCTGCTGTCTGATTTGCTGACAGAAAATTCCTTGCCCTGCTTCATGTTCCACAGACCGATTGCAACGATCAGATCATCTTTGCTATTGAAATACATATTCTTTGACAACTCCCGAGGCAATAGCTGATAATCTTCAATATCCACAACTGCCGCTGCGGCGTCCAACGGGATAACCGGAACTAACCAATTAGTTAGTTCATCTGCTCCAGGAACCTGTTCGTCATCATCCTCGTCGATCTGCAAATTCTGCCAACCTGCATATTCAATCCCCGCCCTTCTCACGTTCTCTGGCTCCGACAAGTCTTCAGAGGCGCTTGTATCAGTCTCGGCTTCAGACGATGGAACATAATCTTCATCTACATTACCAGCATCCTCCACGAACTGAGGCTCGTACGTATATTGATCATCAGCTGGACCCCAACAACGATCAGTTATTAGGCGATCGTACTGGTACGGATTTGGCTCATCCCATGAAGGCCAACCCGTTGACTGATCATTACCCCAAGTGACCGACGGTTCAACACTTTGTTGCGCCGGTGAATCTCCGGCTGATAGGTCTAAATAAGCATATCTTTGGATTGCTTCCAATCCGTCCCCACCTTCGAATGTTGCACTGGATTCACCTCCATACCCGGAAGATTGAGGGAGATCGAACGAAGGAACATACACTCCTCCACTGTAATCGTCTTCAACAACATAAATCTCAGGAAAATGTGGCTGCGACGCCAGCAACTGAAGCAAATCATTGTCATCGGCAAGAATATTTTTACTGTATACCCTGCCATTTAATCTCTTCGTCAAATAATACAAGCTGTAATTAGTGCTCAATGAATTCTCCATCATCAGGTAATTTATCATGTACACCGTACTGGCCATTGTGTCTCCGAAAATATGCAAATTCTTAGAAGAGCCGCCGATGTACTCATAACCATTGAAGGCACCTCCATAATTAACCACAAAGTATCTCCCATATTCATTCATCTACAGAAAAAATAATAAATAAATAAATATATGATGTAAATGGAATACAATGTTAAAACACAACATATAACATGTTAATACACTCGAAAAACATCTATCCGCCCGGGGAAGTAGCCGAGGAAATGTGTCCGGCCGTGTATTACATGATATACAATTACACACGGCCGGACACATTTTCAAGGACACTTGTCCGGGCGGATACATAATTTTCGAGCATAATAACATGAGTTATGTAGCAATATATGTGTATAGAACTAAAATGCAACTAATAATTACTAATTAATACTTTAAAACATGATAGAATTTGCTCTAATTCACATGTATTTCCTTCAAACGTGGCTTTAAATCATAGTATGCTATAATATGCTAATAATTCACATAAGCATATAGGATCAAACAAAACATTGAAAATAAACAATAACCAACTTAAATTACATTTCAAACGTAAAATGACATACCTTTAAACGTTCGGATGAGAGAATTCACAAATAATAGCTTCACCACTTGGAAAATATTAGAATTTCTAATGAGTTTGAGTGTTTTTTTCACTTTGAGTGTTCGGATGAGAGGATGAGAGAATGAGAGAATTCACTCATATATAAACAAAGATTCCTTCATTTCAGGTGAATTTCAATGAAATTAGAGTGTTTGACATGAATACTTTACTGACAAAGCTATTTCACATCATATTTGTCGTTTATCATCAATTTAAAAAAAAAAAAAAATTATGTCCCTTAATTGAAGGCTAATTAATCGATGGAATATAAATACAAAAAATTAACACAATCCATATTAGCACTCAAAACACACATAGGAACCAAAAAAACATCTATCCGACCGGAACATATATGTGTCCGCCCGGTGAAAACTTGTGTCCGGTCGGACACTTGTTTTTCCCGGTCGGACGCTTGTTTTTTTTTTCCAATGTGTGTTTTGAGTGCTAATATCGATTGTGTTAATTTTTAGTATTTATTTTCCATTGATTAATTAGCCTACGATTTACTTGTAAAACCTTCGATTTTAATTCAAAATAAATAAATATTAACTTCTCTGTCAGTATTTCACATGTTCCAACACATATTTGACCGATTTCAATGTTTAAATTGTTGAATTGATGTTTTTCTTACACTTTAACAACTTTTGTCATAGATGTGTAAGTACTTTTGCGGAAAACAATGCACATCCATCACATTCAAAGGGCATTTTCGGTTCTTCACTTATTTAGGGCATGTAGTGCTTTGCATGATAAGGGTGGGCATTTTTCAAATTATTCATAAGAGAAAGGGCACTTTAAATTTTGCCTCATTTTCAAATGTATTGCAAGTCTGCCATCACAACAGTTGTCCATGAATAATCGTCTACGTATAGTTATATGTATTTTAGGGTTTGTTATTATTATTATTTGCCTATCATCAAATTAACAAATTATTTTCTAATTTAGAAATATCATGCATTTATGCAATGAGGTGTAAAATATAATCAATCACGCTTGGTGAGCTATATCACGAACGATATATAGTGCTAGGAATATGGAATTATCGAACGAATTAGTGATTTTTTTTGCCGACAGAGATTATCAATAATTTGTTTCTTGTATTGTTATACCATAAAACGCTCAACATGAACCTATTCCTACACACAACCTTTTTTTTCTTGTTCTTTTTTAATGTGCCATTTTGTTTATATAGTTCAAAATGATAAATTGGTCATATAAAATGGGACGGGGAATATAGATTTTTAAACATTTTAGTAATTTTTTTGTTAAATTATGACAATAGTTAATTAGTTATATTCTTTGTTTTTTGCTTACATATATGTAGAATATGTAATTCATTAAAACAAATACTCCAACAACTGGTTGGTAACACTGCGTAGTTGTAATATAGAGAAGTTATTTATAGGCATTTTTGCCTATTAACACTATTTATAATCTACTTTTTGTTAACAGTTTAAAGTACTTCAATTAAACTCGTGCAGACTATTAAATTAATATTGAACTTCAAAAGACAATATATAACTCAAATTTAATAATATAGCAAGTCAACTGCCGATTGGCAAACACACGTATAGCCAATTCCATTTCCATTCAATATCTTGGGTCAACTACGTCTGTTTGCACTACTTTTGGTTGGATTTGTTGGATTAAATTCTTAATTAATCTAATTAGTGGACAAATATATATATATATATATATATATATATATTAAATGTTATATTTATTAAATATACTATCATTTAATGTATATATTAAATGTTATATTTATTATTTGTTGAGGGACCAAATAATAAATATGAATAACTTGAGAAGTTATAAATATGGGGTCCGGTCCCCGGGAAACTGTATCGTTCTTTATTCTTTTTCCCATCAAAAGAAATACGCTGAAAGAAAATACTGTATTCCTGGAAGATCAAATTTTCATACAGAATTCATCATGGCTTCAGGTTAGTGATTATGATTTAATTATTCTCAGTTTATCATCATAGACTTTGTGGTATTTACATGAATTACTTCTAACAAGAATTTATCACTAAAATCATGCAATTTTTGCACTGCAATTGTTTTGAATTATCAATAATTAATATTCTCTACAATATTTTGTTACTTTTTATTTGGATTCATCTGAAAATTTCCACCCTACGACCCATCAAAACTAAATTTTTATTTGGGACTGATCCTTCAAGATACTATTGGTATGTGGGTGCCAAAGCCTATTTTTTTATTGGATGATTGAATGTACAAGAGGGTGAAGTGTTTGAGGCCCTTTCATAGATAAATGATAGAGGTTTGGAGTGTGTAGAAGTGGTTATCAACAACAAGATGGCTGCGGAGGCAATATCCTTGTACACAACAGATGACTCTGAGTTTGGAACCATAATACGTAATGCTCGGCACCTCCTTGAAGACTTTGAAAATATTCGGGTTCGTTATGTGTGACGTGAGGGTATCTCTGGGGCTCATCATCTAGCTTCAAACTCTTGTGATTATCCTAATGCGTATGTGTGGGATGAACCACCACCTCTTATGGAGGGTCTTCTTCATATTCCATGCGTGATTGTGTGTTTTTAATAAAATTTGTTCTTTCTCCTCAATTTTTTTTATATAATATAATTTTATTGATATTATTTGCTACAAAAATGTACAATATCACTATTAATTGATAATCTTACTAATTAATAGTATACAAATACTCCCTCCGTCATTAAAAATTGTGGTGGAATAAAGATGACACAAGTTATAAGAAAAAGTGTGGTAATTGTATTTTGAGTGGGATTAGGTCCCACACTTTTTGTAACTAGTGAGTAAGGATATTTATTTTTTTTATTAGTATAAGGGCATGTTTGGTACGGGTGAGTGTTTAGGGTGTATAAGTATAATATACCTATGATACACTAATATCTTTTTTGGTAAGAAGTAATACAAAACACACGGTCCTTTATATATTGAAAGCCCGAAAATATTATACTGATTTCAGGGATTCTATATAATACCTACGGAGGTGATATACGTAATACAAATATTAATTATAATTATTCTTAACTTAATATAATCTGAATATATCGTACCAAACTACATATAAATTAATGAGGATTATTTCCAAATAATTAAATACTACTCCCTCCGTCCCATAAATAATGACACGTTTCTTTTCGGCACGGAGATTAAGGAGTGTTGAATTAGGGAGAAAAGTGGTAGGGACCACATGTTTAATTTATTGTTAATTAGTTTTAACCTCACTCTCTCTCCCCTCTCATCGGTGCTCTCTCTCTCGAGTTCTTTCTCTCTCTCTAAGCCAACCACGCAGCCGCCGACTTCTGCCCGAACTCTTTCCCCACCGTGTGCACGAACGCTGCCGACACCACCGCGTCGAAGTAGCTGTCGCACGAACGACCCCACCACCACTTCTCCTCCAACCTCAACAATTCGGCCAACCACCACTTTCTCTCTCTCTCTCTAAGCCAACTACGCCGCCACCCTTCATCCCGGCGAGATTTCCGCTGCAGATCTGTTTCCGGCCGCGTCAGCTGCGTCTCGCCTTCGACAGCGCCGCCCCTTCCAGCGGCATCTCACCACCGCTGCAACACCAACACCCAAACCTAACCCTTCCTCCAGCAACGGCCACCACCACCGCCACCGCCACCCAAATCCCTCCACCATCGAAACCATCTCCCACCGCTTCTCCAAACTCTACACAGAGAAAATCCAGATCCTTAAACCAAGAAAACCCCAAAATGCAGAGGGTGAGAGAGATGAGAGGCGGCGGAGATCGAAAGCAGAGACAGAGGAAATCGGAGGCGGTGGATGCAGAGGGTGGAGGTGGAGGCGGAGGCGCACGGTGGAGACGTCTGCGAAGGGCGGCGGCGGCGGCGCCCCTTGAAGGAGGCGGAACTAGGGATTTTCGACTCCCCAAATTCTGAAGAGAGAGAAATAGAGGGAAGAGAGATGAGCCGTTTTGTTTTTTTCATTTATTTTAGGCTTAATCAACTTTAAATTAGGAAGAGTTAATTAAGAGAACTAAGCCCTAATTATTTCTATAAAAGGAAACAGGCCATTATTTATGGGACGGAGGGAGTACAATTTTTTGGGACGTATCAATATGATAATAAGATCATAATTTTCAGAGGTGGTGGGAGTATTAAATATGTGTGTATTTGTACATGCAAAAAATTATTCCCTCCGTCCCACGAATCTTGACACGTTTTCCTTTTTGAGCCGTCCCACGAATCTTGACACGTTTCCTTTTTGGGCAATAATTATTACTTTCTCTCTCCTACTTTATCACATTTATCATATTCTATCTCCTACTTTATCACTTTTATTACATTCTCTCTCCTACTTTATCAATTTTATACTTTATTAATTACACACTTAAAACACTAATCTACAACTTCTTAATTCTCGTGCCGAACCCAAACGTATCAAGACTCGCGGGACGGAGGGAGTAATAATTTACCATATTTTTTAAATTATGTAAATTAATTTAAAAATTATGTAAATTAATTTAAAAAATTATTATATCTACATAACATATAGCTCTAAATATAAAATACGTTGAATATCTCAAATATATGGTAGGGGCGAAATATTAATAGGTAGAAAATGAAATCCGAAAATGGGAAGTAGCATAGATTTCCGAGTAGCGTTAAAATTGGCGATGAAAACGACAAAAGGGGAACTCAGCGTTTGTCGCGTTTGATAATTGGAGCAGTAATGTAAGAAGCCAGCTGGCAGGAGCAGAGCGCTAGATCCAAAAGCCCCACAGAGAGGGCCCACTTCACGTGCCATCACGCCTCATTCCAGTGGTGAGGCCACGTGGCGATAGTACACACGTGTCGGATTTTCTTGGAGGGCGCAACTTGGGACCTGTACCAGGTGAATCGCATTTCCCTTCCCTCTCAACGTCGCGACAAACTCAAACCCTCTCGTAATAAGACAAATTCTTATTTCCCCAAAATGCCCCTCGCGCTTCTTTCCTGGGATGGTAGTTGAGTGTACGTTATTTATGGAGGAATTTGATTAGCGTTGCGTGTACAAGAATAACAAGGGCTGGGCTCCTCTAAAACAGACAAAACCTTTATATGTGTATCTTTTCACCGTAGATAAAATGTTGTCCTAAAGAAAATACTCCCTCCGTCCCACGAAGCATGACACAGTTTCCTTTTTGGTCTGTCCCACGAAGCATGACACGTTTATAAAAATGGCAAAAAATTTACCCTTTATTCACATTTTTACTTTTTCACCTAACACACTTAACACACAAAATACTAATTTCTTAATTCCCGTGCCGAAAAGAAGTGTGTCATGCTTCATGGGACGGAGGGAGTATATACAAATTTTTAAAAAACTATAGTCCCTCCGTCCCGCTCCAAATATTTCCTTTATTTTGGGCATGAAAATTAAGAAATATGTATAAAGTAGATAAACTGAGTTGATGGAAATTATTTAAATATTAAGTATAGAGAGAGTGTGTATTGCTAAAAAAAGAATGAGACATTTGAACAGAGACAACTCAAAATAGAAAATTGGACATTACGAGTGGGACGGAGAGAGTATTATTTTTTTATTGAGCGAAAAAAAGGGGTCACAAATAAAAAAAAAAGTGAAAAAAGATAATTAAGTTAATAAGTGTAGAATGAGACTCACATGTTAGCGAGTGAAGAAAGAAATCCACAAATTATAATTAAAAATAGATTAAGAATTTTTTTGAGAATGAATCGAAATGACAAATTATGACAATATTTTGTGGACGGAAGCTGTATAAAATAAATATTTCATCCGTCCACAAAGATTGTATATTTAATATTATTTTCGTCCATCCATAAAGATTGTATGTTTTCTTTTTTTAGAAATCTATTTTATACTTTAAACAACATCCACACTCAATATTTATAAAATGCGAACCTTTTACTTTTATAATTTGGTGGACACAATACTACCCTTTAACAATAAAATCACATTTTTCAATTTTTTAGGAGTACTTCACCACACATTCTTTGTAGACAGAGAGAGTAATATTTAAAGATTTTTAATCTTAAAATTTGATTTTTTTTATTGATGAAAAATATTTTAAGATTTTTTATGTCTAAAATAAATAATAACACAATTATCATATAAACATTATAAATATATATAAAAATATATTTTTATAATAATTAGTTAAATAATATCTCATAATTCCTTGATTTAAATACATATATGAATAATAAGTATAGTTCGTTAGTTTGTTGCAATTATTGCAACAAGATGCGTAACTAACATATTTAATTATGTATATATGGAGTACAATAAATATACAATTTAAGTTATTATATTTTTCAATTGATAATCGATTTAAAATAAAATTCTACAAATACATTTCAACTACAAAAATAAATAACCCTTTAATTTTGTTGTGACTACTTTAATATACATGTAAATTTACTGATACGCACACACACTTGTATATGTCTATGTATCTTTCTATATATATATAGAAACAATATACTCGCATGATCAATTTGAAGAAGGAAACACAATATTTGGCCACTAATTGAAAAAAGACAAAATTTGACCATTTTTTTTACGTTTATGACAGTTTTGCCCTTAATTAGGAAAGATCAAATTTGGGTCGGATTCGGGTTTGCGCGTGGATTAGGCACACATGACACTATTAGTGCCATATACTCAATGTTGCACGAATGGTACTTATGACAATATTAGTGTCATTAGTGTCATACGAATGATACTTATGGCCATAGTAGTGTCATTAGTGTCATATACCTGGGTATAGTTATATAACCATTTTGAACATTTCCTCATAGGGTTTAGATTCTTCAATTAGTATGTTGCAAGAATGGTACTTATGGTCATATTAGTGTCATTAGTGCCATATACTCTCTTATGTAGTGTTACACAAATGGTGCTTATGGTCATATTAGTGTCATTAGTGTCATATACTTGGATTTTTTTTATTTTTATTTTCAGTTGGCACATATGGTACTAATAGTGTCATATGTGCCTACCCCGCGCGCAAACCCGAATTCGACTCGAATTCGGTCCGCCCTAATTAAGGGCAAAACAGTCTTTACATGTAATAAAGGGCCAGATTTTGTGTTTTTTCAATTAGTGGTCAAATATTGTATTTCCTTCTTCAAAATGGCTATTTCAAAAGTGCTATATATATATATATATATATATATATATATAGGGAATGGATCAAAAAAGAATGCTAAATGTAGAGAGAATGAAGAATGAATGTGATCCATCAGATTTATTAGATCTCACGGTCAATATCAATTCCTTTTAATGTCATCCGTTTTTTCTATTAAGGCCATTTGTGTAATTTTTTTTTTTTTTAATTAACCGTCTCCCGTAAATTTAGGTTGACCGAATCTCATTGTTTTTTGGATTTAATTATGAAGATATCCATCATTACTTCTATATAGTATTTATTTCTTAATCATTCGTCCTTTTTTTCGAATTATATATATATTTTAATTTTTTCTGTTTTTGATATATTTATTGATTTTTCTTGAACTTGTTGTATGTTTCGAATTATTTTTTTTTTTATGATTTTATTGTATGTGCTTAACTAGTTGTAGTGTTTGTTTCTGTTTTCTCGTTTTCATTTATTTTATTTGGTTTGTTTTTTTTGTTTATGAAATTTTATTTGGTTTGTTATTGTGGTTAGTAATTCATGTAGCATTTTATTTTTTTCATTATTTCAAAACCTATACATATTAATTTGGTTATTTGTATGATAATAAATAATTATATTGTATTTGAATATTGTTCAAAACGTACCAAAATAAGAATTATATTTTTGTGAATAGGGATACTAATTTGATGAATAACGTAACTGTTACTCATAAATTATGAATAAGAAAAATATTAGTTGAATAAAGTAACATTATTCATGAATATATCGTTTTCAAATAAAAATCATATTTATGTGAATAAGGAATAAAGTTTGCTGAATAATTTATATGATACTCATAAATTGTGAATAAGGAAACTATTTTGTTGAATAAAGTAGCATTTTTCATGAATAATCGTATCTGAATTTTGTTCAAGATTTATCGAATAAAAATCAAATGAAAATATATTGTTACAAAATCTAGATCTACATGGTATTCTTGTATCTCCGCAGACTGCAATAATGTTACGAAGAATGTATACTTCTGATTTTGGTACGACCAATCCGTTGGCGCTCTAAAGTTTGAATTTTACATCCTCGACGTGTTGTTCCTTGGCCAAGTCACCATCATTTTTTTTCGATGATCCCTCTCCACCCTCGTTGTCATCGACCCTTCCAGTGTTTACCTTAAACCCTAACATTCAACGAAATCCATTTTAATATGTACTTAATTAGGTTATAAGACAGACTCTGAATAACTTATCAAATATACTGAACAACAAGAAGATATTTCCTGAATAAAATTTCTAATATTCTGAATATAAACTACTATTTCGCTGAATAACTTGACAAACAAACTGAACAAATAGCTTACGCAAATACTCAAATACTCAAACAAGGAAGACTCTGAATAACTTATCAAATATACAGAACAACAAGCGACATTTCCTGAATAAACTTACAAATATTCTGAATAATTTTCTTATACCCAACTACTGAAAATAGCTTACGAATAAAGCAACAAACAAACTGGACAAAAAAGCAATATATACTGAATAAACTTAACATATTTAATATGAATAACTACAAATATTTTTGAATATCCTCATAAATATAATGAATAACTTTATATAATATCAATATTAGTGATACACAGAATGTGTACGCAAATACTCAAACAAGAGCAATTTCCAAATTTGATTGCTCCTAATAAAAAGATTAATCCAAATTTTAGAAATCCCAAAATAAGGTTTCGTGTTTCTCACCTGATTTCTTGTTTTGCCGACTTCGTCAAGTCCGTTTCCCCTACCAGAGGAAGTCACCAAGTTTCTGCAGGAAGAAGAGGCGAATGGGTCAATCAGCTTCAACGCCGAGGCCTGCATCCTCGCCGGTGTTGGATGGGAATCCTTGTAGCCTTACCTCCGACTCCGACGATGCTGTTTATACGATTCAAGCCGCCATCGAAAACTACTAGAGTGCAGTCGCCACTGCTCTATAGATGGGGAGTCAACGTTCATGTATTCCTAGGGTTAGAGACGTGGTGGTGATGGTTTGTAAATGGAGTAATTTTCGGGAGCTATTTTTGGACGGTTATTCAGTAAAATAATGATACCATTTATGCCCCTCAACGAATTTTCATCTAATATTTTGGTCTGTTATTTAAATTAAAATGAGAAATTATTGACACTACAAAATTAATCTTGACCGTATATCTCTACTAATTCAACGGTTAAGATATATTCTTTAATCTCTACTCCAAGGGGATTCTTTATAGATCTCAACCCTATATATATATATGTGTATATATATATATATATATATAGGGAAGTGCTAAAATAAGAGCATTTATTAAGATATAAAATAAGAATCATTTTCAGCCCTTAGATCATCAAGATCTACGGTTGATTCGTAATCATGTTAGATGGATTTATGGTCCTGAGTTCGAATCCCAAAGGTAACAAAAATTTATTTTTCACAATTCATACCTTTATGCAGCGAATTCACACATGTTCTACATAAAATTCATACATTAAAAATTGCTCTTATTTCTTATTTTAAAATGTGCTCTCACGGTAGCCCACCCCTATATATATATATATATATATATATATATATATATATAGGGGAAGACTAAAATAAGAACGCTTCTTAAAATATAAATTAGGAACCATTTTCAGCCCTTAGATCATCAAGATCTACGGTTGATTCATCACCTTGTTGGATAAATTCATGGTCCTGAGTTCGAATCCCAAAGGTCGCAAAAAATTATTTTTCGCAATTCATGCCTTTATACAGTTTATTCATGCGTGTTATACATAAAATTCATGCATTTTTGCTGATTCGTAATTCTTAAAATAAGGGTGGTTTATTGAATAACCGCCCTATATATATATATATATATATATATATATATATATATATATAGGGAGAGGTTCAAGAAAGAACCATAAATAAAAGAAGACCGGAGAACCATTTTCAGCCATTCGATCATCAAGATCTACGGTGGATGCATCATCTTGTTGGATGAATGCAGATCCTGGGTTCGAATCCTGAAGGGAGCATTTTTTTTTAATTTTTTTAGTGCATTAATTTTAACAGCGAATGCATTAATTTTTACAGTGGATGCATTAGATTTGATGGTTCTCCCGTTCTCACAATTAATATAGTTCTCTCTAGAACCACACCCTATATATATATATATATATATATATATATATATATATATATATATATATATATATATATATATGGGAGGGCTACAGTGAAAACACTTCTTAAAATATAAATATAAACGTTTTTTAATGTACGAATTTTATCCAACAGGGTTACGAATTCATCCAATAGAGTTACGAATTGCGAAAAATAATTTTTTGTTACCTTTAGGATTCGAACTCAGGACCACGAATTCATCCAACAGGGTTCCGAATCAACCGTAGATCTTGATGATCTAAGGGCTGAAAATCATTTATATTTTATACACTTAAGAGTGTTTTTATTCTAGCCCTCCCCTATATATATATATATATATATATATATATATATATATATATATATATATATATATATATAGGGGGCCGCTCCAATGAGACCCCCTAATTTTAGTGAGATCTAGGGCACGATCTGGTGCGTTTATTTTATCAATCCTATGGCTGATATTGTATCTGGAGGGTGATTTTTTTTCGCAGGGTTCGAATCCTGGAGGGAGCAGAATATTTTAAATTTTGTTATTCATCATTGTATACTGCATTGTTCATCAGTATATACGGCCATGTTCATCAGTATATATGTCTTATTCATTACGAATTTTTCAAATTTTATTTTTCATCAGTATATACATCTTGTTTATTAGATATACGTTTTGTTCATTAGTATTATATGTCTTATTCATTGTCCTAGTGTTTCACGAAAAATAGGGGGTCTCACTGGAGCGCGCCCCTATATATATATATATATATATATATATATATATATATCTATATATATATATATCATATTTTATTATTTGGATATTTTAAATAACTTAAAGTCATATATTAATTACATTTTTTGATGGATGACCTTTTTTTAACATTTTTACTTATATATATGTACACATAATATATTTTCAGTTTATATTTATTTTGGTTAATTTTATAACTTAAATAAGTGATACTTATATTTTTAACATATAAATTTTGATTTATACAATATTTACAACAAAGGATATGTGTTTGTATTATAAAACAATGATAATAATAAAATAAATATACATTTGTGTGTTTTTTCATAAACAATATAAAAAATTATAGAAGTGCATATAAATAT
The DNA here is from genome assembly GCF_028751815.1 of Salvia miltiorrhiza. Classification (NCBI taxonomy): domain Eukaryota; kingdom Viridiplantae; phylum Streptophyta; class Magnoliopsida; order Lamiales; family Lamiaceae; genus Salvia; species Salvia miltiorrhiza. Next base: position 7,761,938 of record NC_080394.1, on the reverse strand, counting down.
TTTTATAATTCTATTATTCCTTTTATATTATTAAATAATTAATACATTAACTTCAATATTGATTGACTTCAATCAAGATCTCACTATAATATAGTATGCAATAGTAATAATTGTTTATATATATAATTTTTTAGAGTTTATTTTCATCAATTTCATATATATGTATGCTTAGTTTTATTGACATTTTATTTACAAACACAATTTTGCAATTAATTTCTAGTTAAAGGTTCATGTTTTATCTCCACAATTTGTTTCGTATTCGTGCAGAGGTTCATACTCCAGTGTGATTGTTGAAAGCGTGTTTGAAATATTTTGAACAATTTTACATATTAAGTCAAATAAGATGCATGATTTTTTTATGCCTTCGCCCTTAAGGATGCAATTTTACTAAATAAGGAAAGCCATGTTGGCCCCAAAAATCCAGATTGTGTAATTTGTGTTGAAAACATATTCTAAAGTGAGTGGGAGTTAGTACTTTATATACCTATAACTTTCATCATGTACACTAAAATTATATATATATATATATATATATATATATAGGGAGAGGTTCAAGAAAGAACCATAAATAAAAGAAGACCGGAGAACCATTTTCAGCCATTCGATCATCAAGATCTACGGTGGATGCATAATCTTGTTGGATGAATGCAGATCCTGAGTTCGAATCCTGAAGGGAGCATTTTTTTTAAAATTTTTTTAGTACATTAATTTTAACAGCGAATGCATTAATTTTTACAGTGCATGCATTAGATTTAATGGTTCTCCCGTTCTCACAAATAATGTAGTTCTCTCTAGAACCACACCCTATATATATATATATATATATATATATATATATATATATATATATATATATATAGGCCAAGGTTCAATGAAGAAGGCCTAAATGTAAGAAAGAAGAGAGAAGTAATCTCATCCGTTGATCTTATCTAATCTAACGGACATGATTTGTTCACGCCATGTTCATCGGATTTTTTCGTTGAACATATGGGGGGTCGAAACCCAGAACCCCCAAAAATATTGTATATGTTCACGAATGTTCAACGAAAAAATCCGTCGAACATGGCGTGAATAAATCATGTCCGTTAGATTAGATAAGATCAACGGATGAGATTACTTCTCTCTTCTTTCTTACATTTAGGCCTTTTTCATTGAACTTAACCATATATATATATATATATATATATATATATATATTATGTTACATAGCTTATGTGAGCACCACTTTAGTCCTTATTAACATTATATTTTTTGTTTTAGATATTTATTTTTATTCTAATATATCATAAATTGTTATTGAGGTCATTAATTTTACTTTCTCTGGCTCAATAAAAGTGGCCACATTTCCATTTTTATTTGTCTCACTAAAAGTGACCACTTTCTTAAAATGGAAATATTTACTTTAATTAAGTCAAATTAATTAATTTAATTAAAGCTTCTAACTAAACCTAAACCCTCTTTAAATAAACACACACACACATTGGCCGATGGTCCGCCCCCTGCTTTCTTTCTCTAGCTCTCTTCTTCTCCGGCGCATGACAGCAGCACCGGCCGCAGCCCCGCCCCCTGACCTCCCTCTCACTCGCCTCTGCTCTATCTCTCTCTCTCTTTGCGCTCACACACACACACCCCGAAAACGTCGTTGCACGCGCGCGCACACACACACAAATCAAAAGGTGGTCAGCGGCGTGGACGCTTAGATCTAGATCTGAGGGTGGTTGGCGGCGGTGGTGGTTTGGGGGGTCATGATTTGGGGGTTGTTGCGCCGCTGGTCCTCTTATTTCGTGTCTGAATCAACCGTTGTGCCGTTGGAATCGCCTAGTGAGAATCCGGCAAGTTGCGTCAGTCCTCTCCTTCCCCGTCTGAATCCACCGTCGTCCTCAAATACTGAAAATCCGATGGGTCGCGCAGGTCCTCTTCTTCCCTGTCTGAATCAGCCGTTGTGCCGTCGAAATCGCGCAGTGAGAATCGTTTTTCATTGTGGTACTGCAGTTGTGTAGGTTTTAGCTGACTATGTGTGATTTTTCATTGCGGCTTTTAGCTGGCTATGTGTGGTTTTTCGATGGGAAAACGATTTGTGTAAATGTGTCTGAATGAATTTGAAAAATTGTTGCGAGTGGTATATATTGAGAATTTTTTTGTTGAAGCTGTGAAATGTTTGTGTTTTGTGTTGTAGATATTGTTGGAGAAATTCTTAATTAACTCACTAATTTTGGTGGACCACACTCAATTAAATCATAACAATCAATTTCTTAATCTCTGTGCCGAAAAGAAAGGTGCCATTTATATTGGGACGAAGGGAGTATAAGTTACATAAAAATCAAAGTCTTGTTTGTTCATTTTATTAATTATTTGCAAATAAACTTTAATTTTATGTAATTTATAAAATTAATGATCTCAATAACAATTTATGAAGTATTAGAATGAAACTAAATGTCTAAAATATTTACGAAATACCCAAGATTTTGGATATTAAATTTGAATTTAAACTTTGTCATTTATAGATTTGAATGTGGATGAAAGATGTGGATTTGATTTATGTGATTTATGGTGTTTTTTTTTGTATTAAATTTGTTACTCCTTCTGTCCACGAAATGTGTACTCATATTTTCTTTTTAATCCGTTCACGAAATAAGTACTCATTTCCCTTTTTGGCAAGTGTACCCCACATAACCCTTTAATTAATACCCTCAAAAAATGGAACCCTTATTCCACTTACACCACACTCAATACATTTATTAAAACTCATGCCGTCCCGAAATGAGTACTCATTTCGTGGACGGTGGGAGTATTAATTTATATTTAAATTTTATTTCACGGGTATTCGATGAATAGCGGGTGGCGGGTATTCGGCCGGTAGCAAATTGACGGATACCCGACGGGTGACGGGTTTGGATAGCATTTGATATCCATGGATAGTTTTCGTGCTTAAAATTTACTATTCATTTAGTTTGCGGGTATTGATATGGATAGCCACTATTCGTGCCTTTCGGACCCAATTGTCATCCCTAGTGACAATGATTATTCATTATTATATAAAAACATCCACAATGGGATTCTTGCGCCCTACTCGAGCCTCGATATTCACGCCCTCCATGTGCTGACGCGCTGTGGCGCCCACCAGCTAGATGTTGGGCTCTTTCCCTCACGCTTGCGCCGAAGGCTGTTATATGGGGCGCGTGCTATGCAGTTGCCCTATTAAAAAAAATTGTATTTTAAATTTTTATTTTAATTAAATGTAACTTCATTTTTATAATGTACTATTATTGTTGAAAGTTTACACTTTCCTTTGTGTGATTCAATACAAAATCAATTTAATATAGCTTTTCTTTTTATTGTACATTGCAAATTGTAGATGAACATACACTTTTCGATGTGAGATTCAATACAAAATCAACTTAATGTAGCTTCTTTTTTACAGTGCACTACAAATTGTAAAGGAGCATACACTTTTCGATGTGAGATCCAATACAAAATAAACTTAATGTAGCTTATTTTTTTAACCTTTTTTTTAATTTCAATTTTTTATTTTATTTTATTTATTTTCAAAATTTTTAATTTTTTTACTAATTTTAAATTTGTAATACAAATTTTATTCTAATTTTTGTAATTCCAAAAAATTTTAATTCAATAAAAAATATTTTTGTAACAGCCTGGCTCCAGATTTGACGGTTGTTCACACAGACCAACACGAGTATTTTCTAGCGTGTTTTGCCCTCACTCGCACCCTTCCTGAGAAACTTCCCAGGGGATCACCCATTCTGGAATTACTGCAAGTCAAACATGCTTAACCTTGGAGTTTATTCCACGTGGCCACCAGAAAAAAAGATGCATCATGTTGATATGAGTAACTCAATCAAATCCTTTAAGCTAACCTTGAATATGTTGTCTCATTTCAACATATTCTCAGAATTCCTCTAGTTCGGGTGTGTTCCTATTCATCCCTAAGCCCCTCCGCTTGAAAGTATTAATCGGAGTCGCTCCTTGTTCGTGCCTTTTTTGCATCGGCGAATATTCCACACTTTGTTCCCGGACGTCACAATTTTAAATTTCAATATTTGTTTTAATTTCAAAATATATTTAAATTAGAAGAATTGAAAATACTCCCTCCGTCCACCAATTAAAGGCCTAGGGGAAAAAACACGGGTTTTAAGAAAAAGTGTATTTTTATTAGTTGAGTGGAGAAAGGGTCCCACTTTTTAAGAAGAAGTGTATTTTTATTAGTTGAGTGGAGAAAGGGTCCTACTTTTTTGTAAAGAATCTTTGACTTTTTTGATTAAATAATGAATAAAAACTTACCAAAAATAGGCAGGCCTTGTTTTGTGGACGTCCCAAAAAGGCAAGTAGGCCTTGAATTGGTGGACGGAGGGAGTAAAATTTTTTAAGTCCTTTACAATGGACTCTTAAGTAGGGTCCACAAATCCTTAGAGCTCTCAAATAGTTCAAACACTATGGGTGCTCAAATAGTAAATTGAAACTAGTACAAAAACAATTATCTAATGGGCCCCACGATGTTTTCGAAATGTACAAATATAAATATTAAAGATGTACTTGTACTTTCTCTAAAAATATTGTACTCCTATAAAACATTCGAAGAGCTTATTTGTGCAATCGAGTAAATAAATTTGAAGAGCTTATTTTACAAATTGTATTAGAATGTGTTTATTTTTTAAGGATTAAATTTGATAAGTAATTTTTTTAATGATTTAGATGAATTGAAATTTTAGAAAATCTTAAAATTTTTAATTATTTCAATTGTATGAGCTATTTTTGTTTAATTTATATCCCATTAAAAGGGTGCTATTGAAGAAATTACATATTTTTATCAAGTTTTAAGGATAAATTTTGGTAGATAATTTAATTTCCTAGTTACTTAGATAAATTGAAACTTTAAAGTATCCTAATTTTTTTTAACTATTTCAATTATTTGAGCTAGTTATACTTGATTTATCTCCATTAAATGAATGGTAATAAAAAAATATTTACTCTTAAAAATAAAATATTAAATCATATTGTATATTTTATAAATTATAAAATAAACGCTTCTTGCAATTATGAATTAGTATCTAAGAGCATCCACATTAATGGAGTGAAGCCTTAACTCATCCATGCTGCGAGATTACTTATGAGTCAAGTGCTGCATTGATTTGACTTATCAAATAATACCATCAATATATAAGAGTATTTAAATCCATTTATTTAATTTAAACATAGAATACATATATTTATAAAATGAGCATTTTCATACATACACATTTAATAAAATTGTGAATATTTACCTATTACCACCTTTGAGTAAGTTGGAAAAGAATTACCACTTGGCGATAAAGTAACTAATTTGGTAATTACGAGTAATTAATTAAAGCAGTGTGGTTTGGATAAAATGATAAAGCGACGTGGCATTTTATTTGGTTTTGTGGGGCGGGGTCAAAACTGGTATTTGGCATCCACCTGTAAGTGAAAAAATAGAAGAGAGTTGGGGGAACCTTATCCGTTCCAACCCTTTATAAAAGCAGATCAAAACCTCCATCTTAAACTATCAAACTTGGCAGAACAAATTCTCTCTCATCATTTCACAGTTCAACAACCACACGCTTATAGAGAGAGGAAATAGTCAGCCCAAACAAATACACACAAAAAAGAGAGAGAGAGAGGATTTATTCATCAGACCTTTCTTTCTGAGTTATATGGCTGCATCCAAAAGCTACTGCGCCAGAGCAAACTACAGATTCCTCCCGAACGATCAGGCTCTCAGTAACGATCCGATGATCTTCGAGCTCGACGAGTCGGACGTCTGGAACGCGGCGGTGCGATCGCAGTCGCCGGAGATTCGCAAGACGAGTAATTCCAGACTCTCACGGAAACCGTCGTCAGTGGCGGGGGGCAACGGACGCGTCGGCGGTCCGTCGTCGCTGCCGGTGAACGTCCCCGACTGGTCGAAGATTCTGAAGGACGAGTACATGGATAATCGCCGGAGAGAGAGCGACGACTATTACGACGAGGACGACTGCGAGGAGAGCGGCGATCGGATTCCGCCGCACGAGTTTCTGGCGCGTCAAATGGCGAGGACTAGGATCTCCTCCTTCTCGGTGCACGAAGGGATCGGGAGGACTCTCAAGGGCAGAGATCTCAGCAGGGTCAGAAATGCGATTTGGCAGAAAACTGGTTTCGAGGATTGATTCAATTTTTCATTTTCATTTTTATTTTTATTTTTATTTTTATTTTGCCCTTTTTACGGTTTTTATTCCGGAAAAAAGCCTCATTTTGACCTGACGGAGGCGATGGGAGGATTGCTGCTGGCTAGGGAATGTAATTCTAACACTTTGAGATTGGGAAAAGGAAAAAAAAATCCGATTTTTGGATTCAAATATGAATATTTAAAGATATATTATATTTATATATGTGAATTTTGAGTATAGATTGATAAGTTTAGGACAAAATGGTGGGACAGGTGCAAGTAGAAAAATGAGTAGAATTTGGGAAAAAGAGGGGCTAATCTTAAAGCGCGTTTCTTTGTAAAAAGATAAAAAGATGCCACATTATTTGCCGTGTTTCTAAGTTATTTACTTTTTTTTTTTTTAAATAAAAAGTCGTTGGCTTCCCAAATGAAAGACAAAGTCCGTGTCCACAGATTGGTAGCAGGCATTTTATGTACTATATCTGTGTTGTCACATTTTTTATCTTTTTATTTATAGGGTTAATATATTACGTTAATTTCAAATTATAATCCTATTTTAAAATCAAACATATAACTCAATTTTGTAGTGAACTATATATAATTAATTATGAATAAATTGACAAAGTAATGATGAAAAATAAAGAGTTTTTGATGAAATTGTGTCTAAAAATAAATAAATAAATATATTCTTTATACTAGAATGTTTCAAAATGACAGAAATTGTATACTTTTGTGGATGGAAAAACTAATTTTTAATTCGTTAATTTCACATTATAATCTTATTTTAAAATTTAAAATCTGGATGGATTGAAAATAAAATTTAAAGGGTGATGCTACTCATTCGATCCTCTTGAGTCTTTACTCTCCATCACATAAAATAAATTTATGGACATTTTCGTACGGTAGTAACATTGGCACGTTACTCCATGCATATAATGCCTCATCTATTAAATGTGGAAGTCTTTTTGGAGTGTCACAAATATGGAAAAGAAACCGTGTTCAATCCTTATCTTATTTTCAACTAAACAAATACTTCCTCATTCTCACTAAAAACTAAAAATTGTTTGTATTTCATTATAAATGACTTATGTTTATAAATAGAAATTTTTAACTTTTAAAAAATATAAACCTTTTCACTTTTAATTAACTAATTTATACTTTATTCTTAATTTTCGTGTCAAAAAAATTTGAGCCACTTACAGTAGGACGAAGAGAGCAATAAAATAGATCTCCGTATATGATGACTTATAGAAAAAGGAATTTATTTAATATATGTATTAAATTGTTAGATATATATGTTTGGTACACATCGAAATAAATAGTCATGAATAATATTTTGATTCATAATTGATTTGTGTGTAAAGATAATAAACAACCATTAAACAACTTATTTATTGTTTAATAATGATTTTGCAATGCTTATGCAATTGAATCCACCACTATAATGCAAGAGCGATTCTCGGTGCTAAACTCAACCTTTAAAAACTAAAATAATCCATGGTTGAATTATACTGTGCTCAAAGTATTTTTTATCTTTTATTTTTATGTTTTGGTTTCACTTCCCTGACAAGTATATATATATTTCGCTTTCTAAAAACCAAAAACAAATCAATTACGCTTTCTATCAAATGAGTAAATTTTGTATACTATTTCGGTGCTTCCATTCGTCTCATATATTCAAATCATATTGCAAACATTTTCAAGAAAATTTTGTATACTAGATTGAGCATGATCCTTACTCAGCTTGTACGGTCAACCCTTTTTTAAAAGTAAACTCACGCCAAATTATTAAGACTTCAAATGATTTAATCTAAAGTCATCTTATTATTCTTCTTAAATGTATTAAAATCGAGTAAAGACATCTAATCAAATGCTGGTTTCCAGGAAAGTAAGCATGCCCTCCCTTGCACTACTTTTATAATGCCTTCATTTTTAAATAATTTCATACCAATCTTAAAAGTAATATTTTTTTTAACGTAATAGCATCATCTCACTATACCGTAAAGAAGCCATTAGAGACGCAATTCCATTTTTTTTAACTATTACTCCCTCCGTCCGACGAATCTTGACACGTTTTCTTTTTTGGGCCGTCCCACAAATCCTAACGCGTTTCCTTTTTGGGTAATAATTATTACCTTCTCTCTCCTACTCTATCACCTTTATTATATTCTCTCCCCTACTTTATCACTTTTATTACCTTCTCTCTCCTACTTTATCAATTTTATACTTTATTAATTACACACTTAAAACACTAATTTACAACTCCTTAATTCATGTGCCGAACCCAAACGTGTCAAGACTCGCGGGACGGATGGAGTATATGCGGATAAGGTATGAATTAATATAATTCACGTATCTTAATTAAATAAAATAATTATGAGTGATTTTTTAAAATAATACTCCATCCGTCCACGAAAGAACTTCCTAGAAGGGAGCGTGAAGGAAATATTGTTGAGTGTATTGAGAAGGATGAAAGTATTTTAATTAGTATCGATAGTTGTGAAAAGGTAAAAAATAAGGATAAATGAAATATTTATAGTGGCGAAGTATAGTCCAAAAATAGTTATTTCTTACTGCATAATATACCAGTTTACGATAATCATAAAACATACATAGAACAATTGTTCAAAATATTTTAATTACAAAATTAAAAATTTCCAGGTGATAAGAATTTCTCCCCAAGAAACATTTTGTCTGTGGTAGAAATAACTGTCTCTGTCGGACGCAAAATATTATTGACTAGTTAAATTTGATCTCAAATTATTCGTCCATTTTATTAACTTTGAATCTCGCAACATATATGATTCTCACATCTTCTACTGCCAGAAATGATCTCCAATTATTGGATTTTTAGAACTGAAATAAAACAAAAAGAGACACCTCGTGATGATAACGTGTCCGCCAATGAGAAAAAAAACTTAATCTCAAAAATAAATAAAGCAAAATTGAAAAAAAGAAAACAAATTAAAAGGGCCAATCAGTCATCTGGAGCAAGATTGAGTGATGAGATGATCGGAGCCGTTGGATGGTAAAATGGAGTGTGGGGCCCACGAACGGGACGTTTAGTTGACTGTAATTATCGCGGGTTAAAGGAGGTGGCGTTTTGTATGGGTTCGGGCGTCGCCATCACGCTTTATTGTGAGAGGGAATTTGAGTGTCTGACATTAACGCCGTCACTCTTGACGTCAACTACTTTGTTTTGTGTTCATTTAGGATGAGCCACAAGCTACGGAATGCAACGTTATTACAGGACACACAGAGCCAGGCTAAATCGTCAATTGTGAAATAAATATCGTAAAATACACCCTCCGTCCATAAAAATAAACTTAATAAAGACCACACAAATTTTAATAAAAAATATAATTGAATTATTAGTGGATAAATAATTCCATTTAAAAAATACTCTATCCATTATCCAAACATCTTTTTAAGAGAGGAAAATGCAGATTTTAATAAAAATTAATTGTGTATTTAATGAGTGAAAAATAAGTCCGGAAAAAAAATGAAGATCGGAAAAGTAATAGTAAATGCAATTATTTCTAAAAGTAAATTATGAAGATGTTTTGAGGACGACCCAAAACAAAAAGAGAGAAAGATGTTTGAAGGACGGAGGAAATAGTATTTATAATGATAATTAATTATATTGTGAGTGAAAAATAAGATCCACCATGTGTTTAGATAGTTTTCAAAAATGAAGAAATAATTAATTTTTGTGATCATTCTAAAGTGACAAAAAATAACTACTTTTTATGAACAGAAGAAATATATGACTTTCTTTTAATTATTTTCGAGTCGAATCCTAGAAAATTTTCAAAATACTTGAGCTTTGATGTTTTCTTTTTAAAAAATTGGATTTACAGACCTTTAATATAATATGTGTATCCTTTCATCCTCGAATGATAGTGTGGATAATATATGAGATTAAAAGTCTCAAAGTTCAAATTTATCATCACACGGTTTTTAAGGCCATCTATAATAGCAACTTGAAAGTAAGAGATCGACTATCCACATAGATAATTACTAGTAATTAAAAATAGTGTTGTTTAAGTGTTGGAAGAGACCGACCGTTGGTCTTCTGCCAATGGAGATGAGACCCTTGTGGTCTCTTCATTTTTTTTAGATAAAAAGTATTGATTGTACATACTTTATTTAGGTATTAAGAAAAAAAATCAATATATATTTTAATAAAAAAATACTCTCTCCGTCCACGAAAGAACTTCCTATCTTTCTTTTTTGGGACGTCCACAAAAGAACTTCCTACCTATTTTTATACTATACCCCACCACTTATAATCCTTTTACTTTTCACTTTTCACAACTCCCAATATTAATTAAGTATAACACATTTTCACCACTTCCAATACACTCAACTACCTTTTATCCACTCTCAATAAACTCAATAATATTTTTTTCTTAAAACCCGTGTCACTCCCTCCTAGGAAATTCTTTCATGGACGGAGGGAGTATTAAAAATTTACTACTACTATTTTTTTTCTCTATAAATGAGACCACAATTGTTATATTTTTATACACACTAAATTGAATGTGTAATATTTTGAAGATTTGTTTGAAGCACAATCAGTTTGTTTGTAATTTTGTATTGTTATGTTATTAATTTAATTTCTTATTTCTTGATAATGATATATTTTTTATTTATTGCTCAATTTTATTTTTTTGGTATTTCAAAAATTTTCATTATAATTTTTTTATTACTCTTCTCCGTCCCAACTAAGTTGATTATCTTCTTTTCGACACTAGATTTAAGAAACTAAATTTAAGAAACTAGTGTCTTGAATGTGTTTGGTAATAAAGTGAAAGTGATTAGATGTTTCTTTTCTTATATTTATTCCATAAAAGCAAATTGATCAAGTTAGTTGGGACGGGCTAAAAAGAAATATTGATCAAGTTAGTTGGGATGGAGGGAGTATATAATTCATCAAAATAATAATAATAATAATAATAATAATAATAATAATAATAATAATAATAATAATAATAATATAAAATGTTGTGGTTGAATAGTTGGAGTGATCATGGATAAATCTATCAAAATAGGTGTGGTCGAATTGTGATCAATATTTGTGATGTGCAAGAGAGAGAATCCATTAAATATTGAAGATATTGGATGATTGGATGATCCAAATGATCAAATAATTATTGATAACGATAGTTTAAATTTACTCATTCATCAGGTAAAAAGTAAAGAGATCATATGTGTGTTCATATGTTGGTTTAATGACACAATGGTTAATATTAGTAATTATCAAATATCTCGGGTCGAATCCATTATCGTATGATCTTTATAATTATTTGTTCAACAATTAAAAAATGAACTCATACTGCATCCGTGTATTGATCTAGTAATAACATAATTAGTGCTTAACATCAAAAATTTTAAATTCGATTTCACCGTCAAAGGATCTTTAGATATTAAAAATATTTGTTCGTCGTTCCTTTCAGTGAAAAATTGGTAAGGGTCTCTAGTTCACATGAACACAATATTATTTCCATTTAATTGATTATATAATATAACTACATGTCTATTTATTTATTTTATACTTTGGATATGCTATGATCAATCTGATAACTAGTCTGTTTAAAACACTGTTAAGTTTTTTTTCGATTGAATTGCTAGCAGAAAGTATTAAATTAGAAGTCAAAATGCTCTTTAAAGTTGAAACGAAGTACGTTTTGTTTATAATCCTTTTCTGTGATTTGGATGGGTTCATGAGCATATGATAATACCGCTTGTCCGCTTCTGCAAATTATAGTAATCTTTTTTAATGAAAGGGTAGCTATTTCAAAATTAATAATAATAGGACAGCTTTTAATGAAAGGGTATCGATTTTTTAAGGGCTAATTGTCTTTAAATAGACGAATTATACCCAAATTTTAGTTTTTGACCAAATCTATTTTTTTGGTCAAAAAATACATAATCTTTTATATTTTTGGAGTTTGATCTGAGTCGAAAGTTCGTCGTCTAATAAATTGATTGTCAGAATTCCGATAGACAATTCGAATGTATCGTTGGAAAGCTCTTAACGTAATATTTCTAATAATACTTATATTTTTGGATTTTGATAATCGAAAGTGGTAAAAAAAATGGCATGAAAGTTAAGGTCACAAAACTCTATATTTTTTCTTTTTTCGACCACTTTTGGTGACCAAAATCCAACAATATAAGTATCATTAGAAAGATAGCGTCAATAGCTTTCCAACGGTACCTTTGGATTGTTCATCAGAATTCAGACAATCTAGTTATTGGCCAACGAACTTTTGGAGTCATGTCAAATTTCAAAATTAAAAATTTATGTATTTTTTAATAAAAAAATAGATCTGATTAAAAACTAAAATTTGAGTATAATTTGTATATTTATAGGCAATTAACCCTTTTTTTAATGAAACGGTGATTACATTACGGTAATTTATAATTAAAATTTATAAAATTAATTTTATATTGATAGGTTCCGTCATAGTGAAGGAGCATGGCGACGAATTAAAATAATGAAGTTAATATATAATTAGTCACCCAAATCTGTGTAAAATAGATGCATTCACACACGACTCAGTCGCAATTAAATAGTAACTAGCACATGCCCACACGTGCGATGCACGATCAGTTTCGAAAATGAAAGATATTTTAAATAAATAAATATGCATATTAAATATATATAATTTAAATATAAATAAATGTAATTATAAATCTAAATAAAAAAAATTAAATTATCTACGACATAATTTCAATAAAAAACACGAATTCAAAAATATATAAATTTTCAATTACCAATTATGATTTTCATTGATAATGTGTATAAATATATAAATGCACCATCAAAAATAAGTATAAATGATAATGAGTATCATTATATATCATATAATATTCTAACATATTCAAAACTATTTATTGCATATAGTTTAATAGTATATTTTTGGATTGTATATTTAATCATATTTATGTGGTCATTTTGTTTAAATATAAATTATAAAATAAAGTTTCTATACAACATCCAAAGAATTGATTTTGCGAAAAGACGTGATTCGTTTTCATAATAAAAATGGTCAATTTATAAAGTTTAATTTTATAATATTGAATAATGATGTTGCATTATTTTAGTTGGGGTTTCGATTTTAATAAGAAAAAATTTATCTGAAAAATGGTTTCATCGGTGAGTCATAAATGCATACATGCTATGTAATTTGAATAAACATGACATCAATTAATTTTCTATGCATCAAAACTTTTATTGTGTATTTTATTGACAAATATTTTTTATCAATGAGTTAGCAAAAAAAATAAAGGGCATTCATTTTCAAAAATAAAATGTGGAATTGATTTAACTAAATTTGAATAGACATGCTACTACAAAATTAAACTCTTCAATTTACTTTTATTTTATAATTTAAAGAGAATCAATAATTATTGTCCAATTAATCATTTTTTTTTTGCTTAATAGATAAGTAATTGTCAATCTAATATTAAATTAAATTAATAAATAATAATAACAAATATGTTAATTTTTGTTATTGTTATCGATGGAGATTTCTTTTATGTTCACGATATTTCCGAATTTCCGGATGTGAATGTGAATTGATTTTTCCGTTATCATTCTATGAATTTCAGAGAGCATGGCATTTTTTTATTTTTTTTATTGGCATTTTACAATGTTTTTGAAATTAAGCTAGGTGAAAAAGAAATCTCGTTTCTAAATTAATGAAAAGAAAATGTTAGAAGGTGGAGGAAAATGTTGGAAGGTGGAGGATCGTGGGCTTGTTAGGTGTTAGCCATAGATATTAGAGAGAGAGAATAGTAATTAGGAACAAATATTAGAGAGAGAGAATATTAAAAATTAAGAAAAGTAATGGAAAGAAAAATATGAAAACTGAATTCACGGTATGTGCGAAGAAGTAGGATAGTCCAACTGAAAAGAAAAAAAAAATTGAAATTTTAAAAAATGGCGGCAAAATATAGCCGTTAAAACTGTGCTTTTATATATTATATAGATTTTATTATTGCTCTAGTTTCAAAAACATATAACAATAATCGATAATTACCCGAGCCGTTACAATATGTCCACCGCAATAACAAATTTAATAAATAACAAAATATTAACAATCAAAGAATAATTTACAAAGACATGTTGACTAATGTTCGAATCTGTTTTCAAAATTAGTTTTACTGCCTGTTCTCGTTCCAAGTTCATATAATAGTAAATGCTAATTTACCAAACTCATTTGAATTTATAGAATATCTAATTAGTTAAAGATAAGCAGATATAATTGATTATTTATCTCAATAAAACTCGAACATTCTATATGGAGTAGATATTAATAATGTAATTTCTTTAAAAAAATATATTAATAATACATAGTATAAATACCCTCTGATTACTCACACTCATATTTCTCAAAAAAAATTACTCATTTTAGATTCATACTCGCATAAATACCCATTGGAGGAATAACTATTAAATGTAATGTTATTTTTTTTTAAATTACAAGAGGTATTCATTATATAATCAAATGAATCATTCACATGCAGGCGTAACTTTTACACTTCACAAAGATGAAAAAATAATCGGACCATTACTCATACAAAAGTGAAAAAACTACACTACACACAGGTGAGATTAAACCAAAGAACTCTCACAAAAGGAGAGTCTTCGAGTGCCTCAAGTCTCAGCTTTACCTCTTGAGTTAGATTTTATTGGCAAATGTAATGTTTTTAAGCTCTCCACTTGGTGGAGACTATTATAAGTTCAATGTGAAACATTTTATGTATATCTAATGCTTTTATATAGCTTATCCAGTCATTGATGATCATTGAAAAAATCGATGTTGAATTCAAGATTTTTAATATAAGTTGTTGCAAAAATTAGTTATAGAAATAATGAAACTAGAATTTAGTAAGAGTCAATAAATTATTAATCCAAAGCGATGAGGATAGTACGGTTCAACCACCGAAAATACAGTATACACTATATATATATATATAAATTATTATATATATATATAGGGGAAGGCTACAGTATAAACACTTTTTAATATATAAAATACGAATTGGGTAAAATGTATGAATTCTATGTAGAAGACGTATGAATTCGTTGTGTAACTGTATGAATTGCGAAAAATAATTTTTTTATTACCTATGAGATTCGAACTCAGGACCATGAATTCATCCAACAAGGTGATGAATCAACCGTAGATTTTGATGATTTAAGAACTGAAAATGATTCTTATTTTATATTCTAAAGTGTGTTTTTATTTTAGTTCACCCATATATATATATATATATATATATATATATAAACTAAAATAAAAACACATTTTAGAATTAAATATATATATATGTACTCATTGCAAATCCAATTAAATATATAGCTATTTTATTAATATAGTCTCAAACACATATAACAATACTCAGTAACCATCCAAACATTTGAATTTGTACATTTGATTTATTACAAATAATTGATTATTCATCACAATAAAAACTCGATCATTACATACAAAATATTAATTATAAATAGAATAAATAACTAAAAGGCAATTTAAAAAATGACGTAAACAAATTTAATAAATAACAAAAGCTTAAAAATTAACTAAAATCACACAGACATGTCGATAAATGCTCGAATCTATTTAGCATTTATATATTTTCACATATCACAAACTTGATTTAAAAAATTGTTTTACCATCCATACAAATATAAGAAACAATGAAAAATTCCAAATTATTTATATTGAATAATATTCGGACCTAAAGACTTGTATATATATATATATATATATATATATATATATATATATATATATATATATATATATATATATAGGAAAGCGCTCCAATGAGACCCCCTATTTTTAGTGAGATCTTAGACACAATCTCGTGCGTTTATTTTATCAATCCTATGGTTGATATTGTGCCTAGAGGGCGAATTTTTTTTTCTCATGGTTCGAATCTTGGAGGGAGCAAAATATTTTAAATTTCGTTATTCATCAGTATATATATACTGCCTTGTTCATCAGTATATATGTCTTATTCATTACCAATTTTTTAAAATTTCGTTATTCATCAGTATATACTGCCTATACTATACCTTGTTCATTAGTACATACTCCCTCCATCCCACTTCAATTGGCACACTTGTCTTTTTGGTTTGTCCCATTTCAATTGGCACTTTCTCAAAATAGTATGTGGTCCTTACTTTCTCTACTCACATAAAATAAGTGGACTCTACCTACTTTACACTCTTTATTCTTAATCTCCGTGTCTAACTCAAAAGTGCCAATTGAAGTGGGACGGAGGGAGTATATGTTATTCATTGTACTCAGTGTCTCACGAAAAATAGAGAATCCCACTAGAGCGCACCCCTATGTGTATGTCTATATATATATATATATATATTATATATATATATATATATATATATATATATGGTGTGGTTCTAGAGAGAACTACATTGTTTGTGAGAACGAGAGAACCATCAAATCTAATGCATCCACTGTAAAAATTAATGCATTTGCTGTTAAAATTAATGCACTAATTTTTTTTTTTTTAAAAAATGCTCCCTTCAAGATTCGAACCCAGGATCTGCATTCATCCAACAAGATGATACATCCACCGTAGATCTTGATGATCGAATGACTGAAAATGGTTCTCCGGTCTTCTTTTATTTATGGTTCTTTCTTGAACCTCTCCCTATATATATATATATATATATATTTGGTCAAATAATATTAAAAAGTGTTTATATTACGTAATTAAATTGGTGATACAGTTTGAAAGATATTAATTTCTAGGCTCTTAGACCACTCCACCAAATAAATGTGGATTATTGGTTGGGATGATATATCCTTTTATTTAGGTTTTTAAATGATGAAATTGAAATCCCATGAAAAGTCGTTGTGAGATTCAAGTATCTTTTTATTTAGGTTTTAACCTCGATTACTCCGTCAATTAAATATAATTTGTTTAACATTATTTCTAATCATTTTATACACTATGTTCCAATTAACTATGATTACTAAAAATTTGATATGAAATTTAAGACTTTTAAATAGTGACAATTATCACATATAACCATTTTTGTTAAATAGTGGAAATAAGAAATGCATAAGTTGAGAAGTTTAAGATAAATATAAGTAGAGAAATATCATTAGATTATCCATATGTTGAATATATTGATGAATTATTCATATATTAAATAATTCATGTATACAATTAGAACTTGATTACAAAAATGACGAATTTGTAAAACACATTTTTATATATAATGATTATGTGGAGATTATAAAATTATATTATTTTATTTTGGCGATTATGTAGGTTAGTTGATTGAATTTTGATTTTTTTATTATTTAGAATGATATTTGTAAATGATAATCTTGATTTTTTTAATTATATTTAATTTTATTAATTGAATTTAATTTAATTCAATGTTATATTATTTTATAGCTTTATAATTGGTTCATTTTAAATCAATGATGAATCTATAATTTTAACAAATATCATATTTAATTTTAGCACAAATTAATAGATTATTTATATATTGCTAATTACAAAAATTGTCTATAATTACATAACATTAACAAATCCAATTATAATTGATAAACAAAATTTGAATAACCATTTCATTCATTTTCAAAACATTACCATTAATAATCATATGAGAAAATTAACACAAAATAACACGGAATTTGTAAATCTAGCTAAATCCCTGTTACGAACGGTACGAATTGGTTCAACGGCGCAGGTAAATCCTCCTTCGGTTTAAAATGTTTTCTCTATGTTTTCTTTACCCTCTTGTTATGAATGGTACGAAAGTCTTTTCGTACTAACGAGAGGCATCACTCGACGACGGAGATAAACCCTGGGGTAGTGTGAGAGTATTTTCTTCTCCCTTTTGGTACTGATGGTGGTGCTTATGATCGAATTGGCGTTTTGATATGGCAAATCTTGGAACGGATAGTACGAATTCGTACCTTTTCGTTCCAAATCTTCTTAGATATAGATTGGCATCTCATAATTCCGGCTAAAAATGTTTTCTTTATGTTTTCTTTATCCTCTTGTTACCAATGGTACAAATTGGTCTTTTTGTACAAAAGGAAGGCATCACTCGACGACGGAGGTAAACCCTGGGATGGTGTGAGAGTATTTTCTTCTCCTTTTTTGTACCGATGGTGGTGCTTATGACTTAGTTGGCGCTTTGATACGACAGATCTTAGAACAGATGATACAAATTCGTACCATTTCATTCCAGATCTTCTTAGATCTAGGTTGGCATCTCATAATTCTTGTAAATTTGCAACTCCTTAAACTGTTGGAACTCATTGGAGAGAGAGGGCTACTCGAGAATAGTAGCGAGCCAACGATAGAAAGAGAGAGAGAGCACTTGTGGTGGTGCAGTGACAAACTAGGATTTTAGCGAGATGGAATGCGAAAGTAATTGAAAGAGAGAGTCAATGTTTTTTGTATGTGCAATAGAAAAACACAAATACTCATGTGCAGCCAGTTGCACCATGCAACTGGTTGCCAGAATGACACTACTTTATTCGGGAAATTACACTTTAACATTTGCGAATGACACTACTTCAACATACAAATGACACTTGAAGAGTCATTCAGAAACCGGTTGCACGGGAAAGTGCCTCATAGAGAAAATACAGGGTATTTTTGTCCAAAACATTTAATTTTAGTTACAATTTATTGAAACTATTTTGTGGACAACTACTGATTTTGACTACCTTAGAGAACCCTTCTAATATTTATGTGTCATCTTTATTTTTTTAATTATATATATTCTCTTAAATATAATTATTGTTTTTTTTTTTTTGACTTGGGGAAGTTAGGGAGGGGGAGCAGTGAACCCGGGACCTCATTGTTCACATTCAGGAGATCGCACCGCTTGGTGTCCCCTTGGAGACAATAATAATAATAATATAATTATTGTTGTGCGTCGCGAGAAGAGTAAATTTAATTTTGATAAAGAGTAAGTCTATTAAATGTATTTTGAGAATAAACATATTTCGATAAACTAGCAACTAAATCTTCATTTTTTATGATATTGATAAATAATTTGCGCCATTTGATGGAAATTAATAATGGTGTCAAAATCTATGCTAAAATGGCAGCCTGAATTAGTAATTACTAGTACTATATTTTATGAGAAATGTGATGTTATAACTTATGTATCTTATGTGAGCACAACTCACGTTTAGCATTCTCTAATATTTTTTTTAATAATTCATAAATTATTATTAAGATCATTAATTTATTGTAATTACATATATAAAAATTAAAGATCAAATTGTTCTTTTTATTAATTATTTGAAGTTAAAGGGAATATGGATAAAACAATATTTGATTTTTATGTAATTTATAAAATAAGTATCTAAAATAAAAAAATAACATTAACAAATGTTAAATATGAACGGTACTTACGTACAAAATTCACGTAAAGTATATTGCATAACATTTCTACTTGCTTTATATGGGATAATATATCGACCTGCAACTGTTCGTTTCTATATATATTTCGCGGATAAGATCCACTGAAATTTCTTATTCATTACTAATATAATAATTGGAATCATTACAAAAAAAACCCTACATAGTTAATATCATGTGACGGTGGGCCAATAGAGGTATAGCATCTTGATCATGTTCGATGATGAAATTTCAACAATTCAGTTAGGGGCTATAATTTCAAAGTTAATTCAATTTGGAATTATTTTATGATAAGCTGGAAATATAATATTGTATGCTGGAGATACATAATTAGAGAAGTAATTTTATATGTGGCTGAGCGTAGTGTGGACAATATCACTACAAAAATAGATGAATAATTAATCAATCCATCAATCAATAAATTAATATGTACACAGGTAGATAGTGAAATATGTTTGGACTTTGGACTCTCTTTTTTTTGGGAAAATAATTGTGTTTTAATGCGTTAGTCATTTGTGTAAAATATTGTGATTTTTTCTCAGAAGTTCGAAATCAAATAAAAATAAAAAATTAATGAAAATATAATTGTGACTGTTAGGGATCCAAAAGGTCGTTTTGGGACATTGCCTTCTTTTATTTAATTTTGGTGCTGATCTAAGGTAATAATCAAATGATCAAATTGCAATAAAAAAATGAAAATTAAATATAACTTTCTCAAAATAAATAAAAGATTATAAACTTTATCGTGCACTGTATTTTACCAATGCTTGCTCATAACTATAATCTTAGTTTGGTTGATAATTTAGAATACAATTGCTGCACTTCCGCTTCGAATTTGAAGCTGTAGGATACAATACATTTTATACATAATGGTTTCAAAATGGGCGATCTACAATGGTGGAATGTGACTAATGCAATGCAACAAAGTACTACACTCCACTCCAAATACAAAAAAATATCCAAGTATAAATTATATATATAAAAAATTAATTTATCATATAGTATCTTAGAAGGGGGATATGTTACAATACTTGTCACAACCTACTGACATATAATCCACTTTAATATTTTTTTTTCTATTTTCATTTTATTTTTTTATTATGTCTTAAATTAGATAATCAAATTTATAAATTACATGTAGATCAAAACTTAATTTGTTATTTCTCTTTAACTTCAAATTTAGAGATACAATCTAAAACTAGGCTTTGATCAATATGTAATATCTATATCTATATATATATATATACAAGGAAGTGTTAGGGTATAAACACCTCTTAACATATAAAATACGAACTAGCTATTATGTATGAATTATATGTAGAACACGTATGAATTCGCTCTGTAAATATATGAATTGCGAAAAATATTTTTTTTCCTACCTATGAGATTCAAACCCGAAATCATGAATTCATTCAACAAGGTGATGAATCAACCATAGATCTTGATGATCTAAAGGCTGAAAATGGTTCCTATTTTATATTCTAAGAGGTGTTTATATATATATATATATATATATATATATATATATATATAGGCCAAGGTTCAATGAAGAAGGCCTATATGTAAGAAAGAAGAGAGAAGTAATCTCATCTGTTGATCTTATCTAATTTAACGGACATGATTTATTCACGCCATGTTCAATGGATTTTTTTGTTGAACATATGGGGGGTCAAAACTCAGAACCTCCAAAAATATTATATATGTTCACGAATGTTCAACGAAAATACCGTTGAACATGGCGTGAATATATCATGTCCGTTAGATTAAAATAAGATCAACGGATGAGATTACTTCTCTCTTCTTTCTTACATTTAGGCATTTTTTCATTGAACCTAACCCTATATATATATATATATATATATATATATATATATATATATATAAATGTTCAATTGAGAAAGACAAATGTTCGTAGAATTCCTAGCCATTTATTTGATGCAATATAATGGCCATCAGACCATATCATATTATCAAATCTGCATAATTTTGGAAGACATGTTTATGGTATATACGTTTACAGAACCGATCACCTACCCACCGTGGGCAAGCATAACGTGTCCACCATTGATGTAGCAATTTTAATTAGGAAAGAGAATTAATAAATCTTACTCTAATTAAAATTATCTTACCATAATTACAATTGCCACATCATGGTGGGCACGTTATGCATGCCCACGGTGGGCAGGTGATCGTTTCTGTATACGTTTATGGAAAATACGGTAGGAACTCATAAGCAATTATTTCTTCTGTATTACGTTCTTTACGTTTCTGAATAAAGTCCATTAAAAGTATTTATCATGTTCAATAGAATTATTATGACTGTGAAGTATATTCTTATGTTCAACATAAGTTCAAAACAAATTTTTATGAGTCTCATCAAAAGAACTATAAGTTCATTAAAATAAAGTTCAAAATAACTATAAGTTCCATATAAAGTCATCTAGACATTCTCCCATACATACTAAATTCGACACAAATAACTATAAGTTATTAAAATATATTGAAAATTTCATTGAGTATAGTTAAATCCGTCTGATTTATTTCCGTCAGAGAATGAAGAATAATCAGATCGTGGATTTTTATCTCTTTTCATACAAACGGAAAATACAATTTATGGCTGATACTATTAATTATTAAATCACAAATATGATTTAATCTGAACCGTCTATTACAAATTAATCAAATGAGTAGATTTATTCTAACTTCTAACTCTAAGGAGGGTTTCTTAATAGAAAGTCACACGACGAATTTGAATTAAGACTTTTGACATCAGACATTAAGCATTATACCAACACATGCATGTAATTTATAAATTTGACGACTCTGCTTGTAATTTATGAGACGTAAGAGAAAAAGAAAAATACTAATGTGGGTTATATATATCATCATTGTCACGTTAAGTGGGTAGCATATCACTCATCTATAATATTATACTCCATTTGTCCCATTATAAATGTCTCACTTTCCATAATGAGATGTTTCATTACAAATGTCTCATTTTTTTTTTTTTTTGGTAATATATTCTTTCTCTATATCTAATATTTAAATAATTTTCATCAACTCACTTTATCTACTTTCTATATATTTTTTAATTTTCGTGTTCAAAAATAATGAGACATTTATAATGGGACCGAGAGAGTAATTCCCGCTCAAAATTATAGTTTCATCTATTGACCCTTTAAATTCATATTTTCACTTTCCACTTGTATCAGTGTCAGTGTGTGATCTCGGCCCGCCCAAATAATATTAGAACCACAATGGCCCGAATAAATATGATCCAAATTCAAAAGCCCATGAAAGAGGCCACCTAATCCCCGCGCTCCAAGCCCACCACCTACTGGTCAAACAACGTCGTCGTTTAATGTTTTCTCTCGCCTTCACCGCCATCCCTGATGCGACCACCACTACTGAGCTTCAAATTTTCTCCTCTTCGGAGTAGGGTTTTCGCTCATTACACTCCGAGCTTTCGGAACAATCATCAATTCTGTTTTGTAATTGGATTGTGATTTCACTTCGTGATACGCAATGCCCTCGGATTCGAATTCCTCATCATCGAATCCCTCCTCCGACAGAGATGATGGGAACCCTAATACTGATCCGAGTTCGGAACCGGAGCCGGAGGTGGAGCCTAATAAGAATCCCCACTTGATTGACCAATCGCTTGATGCCCTTGAGAATCAATTGGCCTCAATCTCAATGTCCTCGCGTTCCCCGACGGCGACGTTTGACGGTGAAGATGAAGAAGAAGAGGAAGAGGAAGTGGAAGAGGAGGCGGAGTCGCGGGAGCAGCCAACGACCATAAATGGATCGTTGAGTGAAGAAATTGGAGCTGAAGGAGATGCTGATTTCGTTGAGGATCAGCATTTCGAGAGTGATTCGAAGGCGGAGTCTTCGGGAGTTAATGAGGAGAAAATTTCCTTCATGTGGCGGGATGTTCCGGAGGTAGATGAGGTTGAGCGGCCGCTGAGTCCGGGAAGCAGCGGCTATGCTGGTGAGATGGGGAGCACCAGCGGAGGCGATGAAATCATTGATGATGACGAAGATGATAGTGAGATTCGAGGGGCCGAAAATGATGGGGTTTCAGGGTCCCATAGTCAGTGGGTATCCGGGAAACGGCATGCCGATGAAGTTAGTTGCAGTTTCCTGCATTTCTTATTGATTATGAATTTTATGTTTTGGAATTTGTGCAAGCACTTCATTTAGGAAAATTTACAAGCTCTAGTTGTTAACGTATTAGATAGCCTGTTACGAGAGGTTTAATGATGAATGCTCTTGTTATGCATGATTAATTAATGAACTGCATGGTTTATGATATGTGCTCATAATGTTTGAATAATTAATGAACCCCAGGATGATGCTTCGGTTTCTTGGAGGAAAAGGAAGAAACACTTCTTTATATTGAGTCACTCTGGGAAACCCATTTATTCAAGGTTTGTGTCTATTTGTATAGGTGTGAAACAAAACCATGTACTTCTGTCGATACTAAATTGTTCGAAAATCAGTTCATTTTGTTTCTGTCCTACTTTGCTCATACAGTATGTAGTGTCACTTGGATAACATTTTCCTGTCTGGTTGTGCTTTGACTTGTAGATATGGGGATGAACACAAGCTAGCTGGTTTCTCTGCAACTTTGCAAGCCATTATTTCCTTCGTTGAAAATGGGTGTGCTACTTGTGACAGTGTTTCCTTGTTTGTATTATTGTTTAGCAGCTCATTGATTTGATATCTTTATTTGTTGAATACTTTTCAGGGGAGATCGGGTCAATTTGGTTAGAGCTGGTAAACACCAGGTTAATGTCACATTCTCGTTGAACGAGGACTTCATGAAGTTGCATTGATTTATTTATTTTCCACTCGGTACTAGTTGGTTATTGTGTCTTCCAAGAAACATTTTAGAGACGCAGTTTGATAGCTTATCTGAACTAGAGGAATAAGCTGGTAATGTAGATTGAATCTCCTCTTTGATGAATTCATATCAACTGATGGGAGATTTTATATATCAGGTTGTTTTTCTTGTGAAAGGACCAATTTACTTGGTCTGCATAAGTTGCACAGAAGAACCTTATGAATCATTGAAGGGTCAGCTGGAGTTACTGTATGGTCAGGTACCTAGCCCATATACACAGAAACTCTTGATGTTTCTTGAACGAAATGGATTTCCATTGCTAATCAGTAACTTCTATGAGGGTCCCTTGTCACATATTAATTTGTGCATGCAGATGATATTAATCCTTCACATATTAATTTGTGCATGCAGATGATATTAATCCTGACTAAGTCTGTGAATCGTTGTTTTGAGAAGAACCCAAAATTTGATATGACATCACTGCTTGGGGGAACTGACGCTGTCTTCTCGTCTCTTATCCATTCTTTGAGCTGGTACTTCTTTAAACTGTACAGTCTGTTTAAGTGATTTAGAGTCTCATAAAGCCTCCCTATCTGATTTTGGCATTTCGTAATATCAATGTGCACCTTGTGATTTACTTTCCTTTCTGAAAGTAAGGTGTTAGTAAAAGACCATAATTGTAGGCATTCTAATGGAAATTAAGTGCATGGGACTCCTGATATTTGAACATTGTCATGAATGTCAAAACTCCCAACCTGTGTTGTCCATGCCAAATGCCACTTTTTTGACAAGCAGAGAAAAAATAAATCCCAATACTATACTTTTTATCCAAATGATATTGGATTTGCATTTTTTGGGCACATAACTTGCTGATGGTTACAGTGGTTAGAGACTCATGAAGTATGCATTTCTGGAAATCCACTAGAAGCATCTTGCCAAGTTGAAATTTTGAAATCGATAACAAGCTGTTCTAATTATTATTTATCGAAGTTAGTTTTTTATTTACATATTTTTACATTATTAGTAGAATTAAAGTTGTTCGTTTCAACTGTGGGAAAATTTGTGTATTTAGATGAACCGATTCATATGATATATTTTTTGAAGTTCAGTGAATAAAGATTATGATCCAATTATCATGTAGTGAGGCTTGTATAACCAATTACTAAACCCCTGGTTCAAGCATAATTTTTAGTAAAGTGTGCTTGCTTTTCTGATTGTAGGAATCCTGCCACTTTTCTTCATGCCTACTCATGTCTTCCCCTTGCTTATGCTACTCGTCAAGCTGCGGCTTCCATCTTACAAGATGTTGCTGGCTCAGGAGTCTTATTTGCACTCTTGATGTGCAAACACAAGGTAACTGTTATATCTTTGACTTTCTTTAGGGTGGTCTTATTGCACAAAATAGGGCAACTGCATATGGGATATTTTAGATGATGGTGTTGATGATTTGTTTCCCTGAACCTCACTTTGCACATTACCTAATATCAGCCTTCAGTATGCTGTCTCTACTTGTTCAATTACTTGTCCTAAGACAAGACCTGTGGCGTAACTTCGTAACCTTTTTTTGGGTTGTGTGTGTGGGGGGGGTGAACATTTATCATCAAATAAATTTTCTGTCAACTCCTCAGAGCCTTTGTTCATCGCGACTGAACCTTTTCTGTTGGTTTTAAAGAGTAATTCCTGTAATTAAACCAATAAAAGGAAAATATAAAGAGTTTTTTTTTTTTCCCTAGGCAGTGAAGACATGCAATAAGCTGTATATTCTTTTGGCTGTAACTAAGTTACAGAAATACTGCCATCACAGATTGAAATGCAATGCAGGTCATCAGTCTTGTTAGCGCCCAAAAAGCATCTCTTCATCCTGATGATATATTGTTACTCTCCAACTTTATCATGTCCTCTGAATCTTTCAGGTATGTTTGCTTCTGCAATCCATGAATCTAGATATAGAAATGTGATTTGATTAGGTTTATTTAATTATGTCACAAGTACACACATGTGCACTTGGGAAACTGTTTATTGAGTCTGCATGGAAGGCATGGGCTTTAATGGTAAAGAAGATTCAATCCACATGGTTAAAAAGAGGAGGAACAATCTGCATGTGCTAAACCGAAAAAATGTTAAAAAATGGAGTATATTAGAGCTGAACTCCAGATGCCATGTCCAAAAGAGGTGAATCTTGTGAAGAGAATACTAGCAAGTCCTTTTATCTCCTGCCAGGATAATGTGTTGAACAAACTAAGGTCAAATATTATCTTCACCAAAAAGTTGTTCCAGTTCTGAAATCCGCATTTAGCGTTTGATATATTAATCCATATTGAATATATTCATTCTTTCACATAGCTTTATCATTCTTCCAGATCCAAAGTTTGATGGATTTCGTTTATCACAATGAACTGTTTGAGGATATTCATGCTTCTCAATTTTATGCAGGACATCGGAGTCTTTCTCACCAATTTGCCTGCCAAGATACAATCCCATGGCATTTCTTTATGCTTACGTGCATTATTTTGACGTAAGTTATACTTTATTTGTACAGAATGTCTGAACACTAGACTAGTTAGATTGTGAGCTCAACGAGTCAGAATCCTGATTTGAGTTTTGGTTTACTTTATACATTGGTTTGTTGAAATGGTGATGAAATGTTGAATCTAATTGCAGATTGATACATACCTGGTATTGCTCACCACAAGTTCCGATGCCTTCTATCATTTAAAAGATTGCAGGTAAAGTTTCAATCTTAATGTCTAATCATAGTCATTCAGATGGCTCAGCAATGTTTATATGAATATCGACATATCGTGTCCATGGCTACTGCATGACCTGGTCTTTGTATAATGGAAACAATTGTTGCATCTTATAGGATTCGGATTGAGATTGTACTCTCGAACTCGAATGTACTGAGTGAAGTTCAAAGGTCATTGGTTGATGGTGGCATGCATATTGAGGATTTGCTTGTGGAACCCACTTCTCGTGCTGGCGCCGTTTCTTCTCATTTAGGTCAACCAAGACCTGGTGTAGGTTCCCCAGGGAGAACGGCAGACGGCTTTCTAGGGATTGGTGGTCCAGCTGGACTATGGCATTTCATATACAGAAGTATTTATCTTGACCAATACGTGTCATCTGAGTTTTCGACGCCAATCAACAGCTTGAGACAGCAAAAAAGGTAAAGATAGCAATTTAAATCGCACCTCTATACTCCATGCTATTTTCCTCCGCCATGGAATTTTGCAGGATGATATTAATACAGAACTGCACTCATTCTTTTGCAGATTATATAGGGCGTATCAGAGACTTTATGTATCCATGCATGAAAAAGGAATAGGACCTCACAAAACCCAGTTCAGAAGAGATGAAAATTATGGTACATCTTCCTCATTCTATCATGTTGTTCTCCGCATACATTGCATGAGAGCTTTTGACTACTTAATTGTTTATTGATCTTCGCACCCACTACTAAGTAATAACTAGTGAAGAGAACATTCTGATTCTTTGCAAATCATCTAATACTGTGCAACATGCAATTTTAGTAGCAGATTCCATTCTGTGACAGTGTTTTGTTGAAATAATTGTGTAACAAAAAGTTATGTTTAACCTTTTATAGATCTGTACAAGATGACTAATTAGATACAGATTCCCAAATCCCAAGTATTGCTCTTGAAGAATATAGCTGTTGTTACTTGTTAGAAACGGGGAAAGGATTCCCATTCTTTAGTTTCTAGGGGAGCATTGGGTCTGTCCTTTCATAGGATAAGTATTTGGACTAGTTTGCTTAAATATTAAAGATGGAGAGAATATAAATGATCTTGTTTATTTTGAGTTTTAATACGCGTCACTCACAGTAAAATTGCTCTGTTTCCCCTGGCTGTGAAGCGCCTAACTAGTCCTCTGTTATCACAGTGCTACTTTGCTGGGTCACACAAGATTTCGAACTTTATGCAGCTTTTGATCCCCTCGCAGACAAGGTATGATCAAGCAAACATCCAATTTCGCTGTCCTACATGCCAAACTTGTACGATACAATACTTTTGTTCACCATATATGTTGCAGTCAACTCACTTGTCATCCTAAGCTACCCTTATTTTGTGCTATTTGTGTGTTGTGTTTCTCTTGTTAAAATACAATTACAACAATTTGGTAACCAAATTTTCATTATGTTTGTAATAATTTCCTCTGGTTCGCTATTTTCTTCTAGTGTTCGCTTCTTTGCTGAATACGGTAACTCCATTTTGCAGGCTCTTGCAATAAAAGTATGCAACCGGGTTTGTCAATGGGTGAAAGACGTGGAAAATGAAATCTTCTTATTGGGAGCAAGCCCGTTTTCGTGGTGATTCTCGCATATATATTCTGTACACTGGCATGTATTCTAGTCCTATTGCTCTATTGTTACTATACTTGCGCCTCCCCTATCAAATTTTGCCTATTTTTTTTCTTGGCCTAAATTATTGATGCATGGTTGTATACCGATTGTTAAGCGAAAAAGGCAAAAAATTGTAGGATTTTGATTTGCAGACCCATCATGTAACGAGCACTTATACCAATTATCGGTGTAGGGTTATTTTAATTTTTTTACTTTGTTAATTATTATTGTGAATTCTGCAGAGTTTCTGGACTTGAAATAGGGTTTCTGTTTTAGAGTTTCTTTTATCTTTCACATGGCAGCAAGCAACTTCTTTGTTTGCCGATGTATTTCAATCTTTGTATTATTTTTTTAATTGAGTGTTGTGCACATTATAACAATATCATACTATTATATAATTAAAATGGATGTAAAGAATATACACCTCTTCCTTCCTTAGATTAATTAATCAGTATTATTACTACCTCACTATCAATTGAAAAGACGTATCTCCCTTTTTATAATTGGAAAAAAGATTCCATCAGTGGTGCGGCTTTTTTCCCCACAAAATGATGGCTCTCCCACTATTAATAGTGATTTTTGGGGCCAAATTTTGGAATCTCATCGCAGTGTTGTGCTAGTATAACCCCTAGCACAAATGAAAAAGATGATTTTTCAAAATATTGTGATTGGAAGCGAAAATTTAAAATCAATCCTCTTTCATACTCTTCACAGCTGCCAAAAAAAGAAAAGAACAAGAAGACGACAATGAAAAAAAGTTCGGATTTCTTTTTTCGTTTATTCCATCTGATTTTTATATTACACAATATTGCTGTTCAATAATTATCATATCATTAGAGTTTGTTTAGCACGCGGTATGGTATAAAGTGTGATATGTTTGACTAAAATGTCATTTACTTAATGTCATATTAATATTATGTTCGATAAAATATATTAAAATATGTATATAATATAATATGTTGTTTGATATGATGTATTGAGATTATATGAAGTTAATAATAGTTATAATTATGATTTGTATTACATATACTACTTCCATAGGCGGCATACATAATTCCTTAAATTTGTATAATATTTTCGGGCTTTGAACAAGATATCATGATGTCATAGATATACTATACATTCTAATAACTCGTATCAAATGAGTCTCTTAGGGCTTGTTTGGTACGCGGTATGGGATAAAGTGTGATATGTTTGATTAAGATGTTTTTTACTATATGTCACATTACTATCATGTTTGCTATAATATAATGCATTAAAATATCTGTAAAATATAATATGTTGTTCCGTATGATGTATTAAGATTATATAAAGTCAACAATAGTTATAATTAAGATATGTATTACGTATACCACCTTCGTAGGTGGTATACATTCGGACTTTCAATTTATAAAGTGTCATGTGTCTCGTATTACTTCTTTTCAAACAAGATATTAACATGTCATAAACATATTATACACTCTAATCTTCCGTATCAACCAAGCCCTAATACAATATGAACATTATTTATTCACCAACGCCACTATGGACTTGAGCCTCTTATATTTGATTTGTCAAATTTGGTCAATTCGTCCCATGTGATTTGCAAATTATTAAGGAAAAAATGAATTTACTTAATGCGCATCTAAGATAAAAGATGTGAATTCCCATGAAACAATAAAATTTAAAAAAATGTCATAATTTATCCATGTATGGAAAAGGTGACAGCAATCGTTTGTCTGGTCCAGTGAAATAAAAAAGTAATTATCTCAATAATATTATTGATAACATTTTGGCACTTTGTAGTTTGTAGTGGTTATATAAATTGCAAATTACTATTAATCAAGTTATTGATTGAAATAGGGTAAACATACAATATTAATCTAG
This sequence comes from Salvia miltiorrhiza, assembly GCF_028751815.1. NCBI lineage: Eukaryota > Viridiplantae > Streptophyta > Magnoliopsida > Lamiales > Lamiaceae > Salvia > Salvia miltiorrhiza. Next base: position 7,731,242 of record NC_080394.1, on the reverse strand, counting down.
TAATATATTGAATTTTCAAACCACTCAATAAGTAACTATTTAAAATAATACGCCTAATAAATTGGGAAAAGAAAATCTGAACATGCTATAAAACGACGTGGTATTGGTGAAATGGATAATTAGATAGTATTTCACATTATTATTAAATTTATTCGAGTAAAAAGGTCGCGCGTGTATAACTGACTAACTAAAAGAATACATTATTATGGATGAATGGAAAATAAATCTTTGATTCGCAAAAATATTGGCCTGCTGATGGACCATATCTTAGAAAGTCACGTGATTAATTTACAATCATATTTTATGCAAACTTGGTTTCGCAAACCGTTGACTATCCAACATATTATTATTATTATTATTATTATTATTATTATTATTATTATTATTATTATTATTATTATTATTATTATTATTATTATTATTATTATTATCATCATCATCATCGTTGTTGTTTTCTGTATTCAAGTACAATTTTGGCTCAATGCGCACTAAACTTTAATTACGTACCCGAATTTCATAAATAGACTACACACAAAATGGAATTCACGTAAAAGTTAAAATCTGGATTTATTAATTATTAGTACCTAAATACTAGTATCATATATTATACTGCGAGAAATACTATATAAAGAAATACTATCATATACGAGAAAAGCATGTGTTGTCATGTAAATGAATTATATTCAAGTTATCAATTATTGATATTAATGATGGAAAATCATCTACGACTGAAAGTAGCATACCAAGATGTCGTCTATTCCAAAATATTTATGGATTTAATGATGCAATTATGAATTATGAGTAATTAACCTTAATTATCTTCGACTTTGTTCCAGCAATCAACTATGCCATTTGATTAATGTGAGATGGTTAGCGTTCCAATAATTGATGCATTATTTATGTCTTTGTTGTACCTTAAACCTCCAATTCGATCCAATTTCACGTTCTTTTATATCTTAAAATTTATTTTATAGACAACTATATTTACTGACAATTATCGTTAGTGATATGTATTGGTGGAATTTATTCCAAAGAGAGAAAAATCTTGAGAATGTTGTTAAATAAAGTAGAAAAAAATAGTAGACCAGTATATAAAGAGTTTATTGTATACATCGATCTAGTATTTATCATAAATTCATAACAAAAACGTGAAAATAAAATATCATGTTCGTGTCCCATCGTTGAATTTTACATAAGATTTATTATTATTTCAATATCAAAAAAAGTTATATCCAATTAACCGGTATGCTCGTGTGTGTGTGTGAGGGGGGTAGGGGGGCTTGAAGGAAGAGAATAATCAAATTTGAATCTTAAGGAGCGTATATTTTGTATAATTAATTATTTTTATTTATTAAAGTCAATCCTTCAAAATAAACGCCTTCTACATTCATTATTTACAAAGCAGAAAAAAAGATCATGCCACTTGGGTGTCCCAATAAAGACATAAGTTGATTTTTGATCTCCTAAGATGATGTATTTAATAATTTTATCTTTTCATAATATACATGGACGATAAAGTTCATCATCTTTTTGGATGAATGAATCACTTGAGTTCAAATTCTAGAGAAAAAAAAAATTTATTTTTTTCGAGTGCATTAATTTTATGGAATGGTTTCAATGAGATCTTTGATATATGATGAGATTTTAGATTGATTTGTAGGTGCTGATTTAGTGTATTCAATGGCTCATATTTATTTGAGATTAATTTTTTTTACCTAAGTTCGAATTTTGAAAAAATGAAAATTTTATTAATTTTTAAAATATTATTATTTAATATTATATACTACATCTTATTCAAATTGTGTTATGACTTATGAGCGTAAAAAATTGCATGGAAACTCACAATAATTAATTGGAAATTCATTCGCAAGCTTAGCATAATTTATTGAATGATCATTAATTTTCAAATGAACAGAAATTTACGAGCATCACTTTTCTAACATATAGCTAAAGAAGTACAAGAAAAAAAGTTAAAATTCTTGACGGTCCATTTACTTTGATGAAAAATAAGCAAACACATATATTTTTATTATTTTCTTGTCATTTTCATATGTTTAGTATATAAAATTTTCTTTCGACAAAATAAAATATTTTTTCGAGCAATTCCTTTTCACTTCTTCAATATTGGATAATATTATCTTTAGGTAATAGTGTAAAAATATTTTTTCAATATTTACAATATTTTCATCTCTAATAAACATAAAGATTAAAGACACACTTATTGGTTGGTATTTGCTAGGCTCGTTCAAACGAAAAAAGTACTTTTATTGGAATAAAATGGAGTATTTTAAAAAAAAAATTGAGAGAATGAGAGCGTTAAGATTTGAACTCTAGACCTCATTATTTACAGATAAAAGTTTGCATCGCTTTGATGTTCCATTTGAGGACGTTTGTTTAATATTATTAAAAAGGTATTTTTATGAATCAAATTTTTATATTAGTGAGTATTTTTAATTTTTGATATAGCAATATGGGCATATTAAATTTCCTCCCTTTTAGAAGCATGTACTTTACCATAAAAAAAACTAGTTTTACCTTATTTCTTATTTTATTTTTCTTTTTAGTAGAGACTCTATATAAAATAAATATATTTGCATTGAGACAATTTATTCCAGAATTATTTAGGACTTACAGAATTACTCATAAATAACTAGACTTTGTAGCACAATACCACATTACTTCTTAATGTAACGATGAAAGGTAAAGATGGCGTCCAATTAAATTTTTGAATAAGTAAATTAGTAAATAAATAGACAGACACACAAAATTAATTAAATAATACTAGTATATTTGAAGGTACGAATAATAATGAATAAATAGGAAAAATTGGGTGTAGAAAATAGATACAGTATATAAGAAAAGGAGATAATAGAAAAGAAGAAAGGGGAAATGTGGAGTGTCATAACCAACGAACCATTCTGCAAATATGATCTCAGCTGCATTTCTCTCTGAAAAAACCACCCATCTCCCTTCCTAATTCCATCAAATCCAATTCTCTATTCTTCGAGAGATGTATAAGAACCAGCTCCAGGAGCTAGCGCAGAGGAGCTGCTTCAATCTGCCCTCCTACACCTGCATCAGAGAGGGTCCCGACCACGCGCCGCGCTTCAAGGCTATCGTCAACTTCAACGGCGACAACTTCGAGAGCCCCAACTACTGCTCCACCCTCCGCCAGGCCGAGCACTCCGCTGCCGAGGCCGCCCTCGCCTCCCTCTCCTCCCGCGGCCCCTCCCATTCCCTCGCCGCCCGCATCCTCGTAATCTCTCTCTCATTTCCGGATATAATGATTGTGTAGTCATTCATCTGCTATTTCGTGTGTGTGCGCTTCTCCGGTGAGTCTAATCGCCGGTCAAATTGGTGGGACTGGTGAAATGACCGGATTGCCCCTGTGGCGGTGGTTATTATTTCTTTTTGTATTAAATTAAAGTCTAGAGTTCAGACTTGAGAAGTTAAGATGAAGCGCGGTGGGAAAAGTAGAAAGACCGCCAGGGGTATTATGGGTAAAACGAATTGTGTGGAAACCAAACCCATCAGTTTGCTCTTCCCTTCCTTTCACTCACAGTCACAGGCCACAGCTGTCTTTGGAATCACTTCTACTAGGAGTATTAATTAGAGGGCAGTTTCGTCATTCAACATCAAATTCTTCATTTTCTACTTATATTATCGTGTTATTGAATCTTGCATTTATATCATATACTATTAATATTTGGTAAGCATACAATGTGTATATTTGCAGCCTGCTTGGTTTGAAATTCAGCGATAATATCATGCAGAAATAAATGTGGGTTGGACCATCGTGTATGATTCATTTTCAAGTTATTATTATTGTCTTCTATAGTATTTATAAATCATTTCATAAGGTGGTTTATGACTGATAGTCATTACTAAATTTATTCTGTGCACCTAATATATTTTATTTTAATAACATAGGGTTGAATTTTATATTTAGGACCAGTAGGGTGTTAGGCTCTTGTGGGGGAGTTCAATTCTTTAGTAGTTTAGGCCATGATTGATTGACATTGTTGACTACTGACTATCATATAAAATTCATCCTACATTTTAATTTCATCAGTATACCATTATGTATAGTAATGCTACATGATGAATCAAACACACTCTCATTTGCATATTTCATTTAATTCATGCGTGGTTAGATATTAAATCAACTGTTGAGGGGTCGGCAATCAGAACATAACTACATATTAATATATTTTAGAAATAAAAAATAAAATACTACATGTTATCATAGCACATGGAAGAAATAAATGCGTTTTCAAAGGGTACAATTTATGGTGTTGTCTCCCTCAATTTAATGTGGTTAACTAGAGCGCTCTGCATCATGCATGTGCCTGTCCACCTCCATGGGCTGACTATGACTTACTCTCTAACCCAAATCTTTATTATATTTCATCCATCTTCATCAATATAGTATTAAATAGTAACAACACTATAGTTGGAAGCTGAAGAAATCAGCTTTCTTCTTTACCTCAAGAACTTCTTTTTTTGGTTTGTGACATTATCACAAAAATAGTGAAACGTTGTGCTAATATGTGGTATTTGCTCTAATTAGTTCTAATTTTATGCATAAATTCTATATGTACGAAACCGAACATTCAATACCGTGATTTGCCCTCTAATTATGTTTATATACTTAGCTGGACAAGAGATTTATTTACTTCCCCTCATTATATCATATTAAGTTGTCAAATAGAGAGGATTATGGTTCTTGGCATGGATGATGGTTATTTAAGACTTATTTGTGGTCAAAACAAAAGAAATTTTGGATGGACAGTGTGTGTGTGTGTGTGCAAATTATCTTAATATTACAGCCATCTTAAGGTGAAAGTCTTAGCCAAAGATTACCGGATGTTATCTACATTGCGGTCATTTGCAGTTTCAGTGATGGTTGTGTTGATGATTGTCGTGTAAATTCGTGTTCAGGATGAGACGGGGGTTTATAAGAACCTGCTGCAGGAGATTGCACAGAGAGTGGGATCTCCATTGCCACAGTACACAACTTTCAGGTCCGGTTTAGGGCACCTGCCCGTGTTCACTGGAACTGTGGAGCTGGCCGGAATCATATTCACCGGAGAGCCTGCAAAGAGCAAGAAGCAAGCTGAAAAGAATGCTGCACTGGCAGCTTGGCTGTCGCTCAAACTATGTGAGTGCTGCTTTCCTTTCTCACTGCATCTATATATATATATATATATATATTCTTTTATGTTGCTATGTGAGCTTATGTTTTTCCTTCATCAGTGGCACAGCAAGAAGCGAGCTCTCCGTCTGAGCACGAATGCAGCGACGAGCAGGAACAGATACGGATAGCAAGGGCATTACAGAACTACCGTTTGAAGGAGAAGTTGATGATGCCCAACCTACACAATGCCTCCATACCATTCCAAAAGAAATTCTTGGCTCCAACCCCTCGTCCCTCGAGACCACAGCGTCCCACCGTGCCAACATCCAAAATCCTCCCCTTCTTCTGCCAGAGAAGTGCTTCACAAACTAGACCACCATCTCCGGTAAACAGCAGCCATAGCACCACCTTACCACAACTGCAGCCATCACCAGAAATTAGGACAGCGCCACACGTTTTTCAGAGGTTTCCTGCTGTCGAGGCAGCTCCTTACGTTCCGTTCAGATCATGTAGGTCGCCATACCAAGGCATTGCTCCACCTGTAACAATACGAACTGCAGTGCCTGTTTTCTCATCACCACCACCCCCTCAAGCCATGCAACCTCGGCCTGCACGACTTGCTCCACCAGTATGCATCAGGCAGGCCGCTACAACCTGTTCATCGCCATTACAGACAGCACCTGCAGCTGAGGCCGAGGTAATTGGAACCTGCGATGTAGATGAGTCCACAGCCGTCAGGTGTCTGGAGCAGCTTGAGATATGATAATGGCGCACAAAGATATTCTGTTCCGCGTCTTCATGGTGTAAGTGGTAATTTTCTTTTCTGATCTCTGTATTCAAGATATTCTGTACTGTTGTTACTGGCAGCGGTGGGCAGCTCCACATTTAGCTTGTTCAAGTTTAAGAACTATATATTAGAAAGCCTGGTTTTTGTAGCATATGTATTATATATATATATATATTATATATCATCACAGTTTATGATTAATAGCAAGAACTATCCTCTTTTTTCTGGTGGGAATGCTGCTGTTTTATATGGTGTAAATGTGAATTTGAATCTCCGTTATCCTGCTCTGCACTGTAAACAAACCTGCTACCTCATAAGAGTCAAGATTACCTAATCTGCATACATGTGAATTGTGAAGTATATATATTGATTAAATCATGAAGTAAAACATTAACTAAACAACAAAGTAGTGTAAATAGTTTAACCCAGACCATAAAACATTCTTTCGCTTATACTTCACTTGTCAATCATGTTCAAAACATGTCAAGACACCTTTTCGGAAAAAAATATCACTATAAACTTTGAAATGTCTTCCCGTGCATTGTCATTCAAAATAATATTCAAATTCATTTGATGGTATATATGATGTTATTAGTATTTTGTATCTAAATTTAGGTATCACCTGACAAATCTTGACATGAGATCCTTTATTGGTTTGCACAATTTCAAAGATCCAATCCAAGTGATTTTAGATATTACTATTATAAGTTTATAAGTGATATCATAGATATTGTATTTGCTATAGTGGCAATGGGTCTGGTTTTCAGAAAGTTTCAGAAGGCCATATTTCTCATTATGGCCTGTTGGACCTGAAACCCAACCTCCAAAGCAAAAGGCGAAACTCCTCTCAATTTTTCTCTTCTTTTTTTCTTGTTTTTTTTTTTTTTGATGAACAGTCAATTGTAGGACGTGCACTAATTATTTATAAACTTTTAAAATTGCAAAATAATTTACATGAAAATTCATTTAATAAATTTTATACTAAAATATAATTACTACTCTCTCCGTCCCACTCTAATAAGCTCACTTCTTTTGGGCACGGAGATTAAGAAAACTTACTTTTTAGTAGAAAAGTGGTAGTAAAGTGGTGTGGTACACACCAATTAAGTACAACTTTTATACCCAAAAAAGAAAATGAGCCTATTGGAGTGAGATGGAGAGAGTATTATTTTTTGAAAGAAAGAAAAACTACTAACCGAGAACTTAATTTCTGGCCCATCTGTTATTTGCCAAATTGTTGAAAGATTATGTTTTCGGATAATATTATTTTCAAATGTTAATTGAATAAAGTATTTCTTAATGATAATGTTTTTAATAGTTTGTTGCGTCTATATATTATACGTTTGTGTTTTTTTAGAATATATTTTCTCCATTCCAATTCAATAGGCCACAAGTCTTGGACATGGATGTTTAAGAAATGAATAATTTATAATAAAATAGAAGAGATGAAGTAACTTTTGTTGAGGATATAAAAGAAATAAGAAAAATATAATTATGTATGAGCTACAATAACATTTGATGTAAATAATGAGTTATGTAAGCATATTTGTTATGTATTGACTTCCATTTTAAGAAGTGGCTTATTCAATCGAAACGTCCAAATAAGGAAATATATATATTTATTTTCTTTTTTAGTAAGTATACCCCACACAATTTACTCACAGTAAAAATAAAACTCTTATTTAACTCATACACACTCAATCAATTTATTAAAATATGTATCATTCTCATATAAGGGACGGGGAGTATAAATCTATATAGTGGAAAAATATTTCGTAAAATAAATAGGTTCTACTGCAAAATGTTATGTAAAGAACTAAAGCGTATACCGAAAACAGTATAAATAAAAATCTAATTGGTATTTTCTTTCGTATTATAAATATATACTAGTATCAAGTTTGTTTAAGATATAGTAAGATTCAATACCTATTAACATAAAATTTACAGATTACAAAATAAAAATTTAAAAATATCTGGTTGAATGCGGCTTATTTTACTATAGCATGTCCACATAGCAAGGAAAACATGAAACATAATGCTCCTGTATATCATGATGAGATTTGAATATATTTTTCTTGTGCTTAAATTTCCAAATAAATCAACTCCACAAGTCACTATCTTCATTCAATTTACAACTGAGGTTCATATCCAGCTCTTGAGAATTATAGTCCAATAATAAAGTCTCAAATATTCATATAGTCAATGAATGTTTTATTGCATCATCTTTCCTTTGTTCAATTTTAAGGAAGATTTTGTCAGCTTATAAATGATTGACACTGTAATTTAGCAGTGTTTCGATTTTATCCGACGAAAAATAATTATTTTGGCTATCTTGAATTTTTCTCAATTGACATAATTAACAATCACATATATTATTGTCCTAATAAGTGTGACATGGTCGCCTTAAAAAGAAAAGAAAAAAATCTGAGATTTAGTTTTAGAAAAGGCAATTATGAGTATGATAAAGGGTGTATGCATATTTGATCTATTCTGGGGGTATACTGTTAAGCTAGTTGGGCCTCTTCGTAAACTTGGAACTATTGAATTGGCTTTCCCTTTTTTACTTGGCTAAAATTATAAAATGACGAAAAACACATTTTGTCATTTTCCATTTGGAATTAAGAAAAAAATTGTTTAGTTGAGCAGCAGCAATAGCAAGAGACAATAGTAGTGGAGTGGCATGCCATTTGTGGGTATAAACTTTTATGGTGAAAAGAATAGGGCATGCAAATGGGGATTCTGTGGTGGGTTTGTTTGCCATGCTCTACAATAGCAAGTCTGCTGGACAAGCAAAGTTAGAGAGAGAGAGAGAGTTGTTGAATTCCCATGTGTAAATGGGCTGAAAGGTGGTGGGCCTCAGACTCCACTACCACCAACCCATCAAAGCATGTCCACGTCACTATTCTATTGATTCACGTAAACAAATATTTCAGGTGGGCCCAAGTCCATACAGACATATCGGGCCCACAACTAGAGTAGGGCCGCCTCACTTGGGATTTAAGAAGTAACTGCCAGATTTATTCCTTCCCCTAGGCTGTCCTTCCTGCACTCAAAAAAGCAACACACACAGACAGAGAGATGGAACCCTCCACCCATTATAGGAACACACACATCCAACAAAAATAAATAAAAAGAGTGCTCAAATTGTTTTCGGGAGAGCTTTAATTGGAATTTTCATTGAGAGATTTAGAAATAACTCCAATTTGAAATAATCGAATATCATATGAGATCAACACCAATTTGAAATAACTCGATCCAAACAACTATATCAAGTACGTTGAAAATACTAGAAAAAGAACAAGGTAGTCAAAACAGAAGGAAACAAATTTACTTTTCGAAATAAAATTAATTTTTTTCTCGAGAGTTAGAAATTAGAGAATTTAGTTTCAAAATAAATGTGGTGAAAGAACAATTTGATTGGAAAAATATATGCGTTGAAAATGAAAAAGAAGAAGAAAAGAAAAGTAGGGAGTGAATAGGGTTAGGGGGGACAAAGTGGAGGAATGTTAAATTGCATGATCCCAAAAGAACAAAAGGGAATTGAGAAAAATGGGAAGAAATTTGAGTTGGTTTATATGTAAGAAAGCTCATAATGGACCACTGATTGTACTATATTAGATTGTACCTAATGTTGTCTGTGTCATGCTCATCCATACTGCTCAATCTTTGTGTGTTTTTCTTTTTCCAATCTTTGTTTCTTAACTTTTGGTCTTTTGGGGGGTGTTCTTTTCTGCTTGTTTTTTCACAATATTTTGAGTCAAATTACTATTAATTGAAATTCATATGATGATTGAAAAAAAAGGCAAAATGCATGAAAATACCCCACTTTATACCAAAATCTGGTTTTTTGACAATCTTTTTTTTTGTTGCAAAAATTTCAACCACCTTTCAATTTGTTGCAATGTCCGGCCCGTCAAATTTTCCGGCCAACTTAAATATGAGTTGGCAGCCGGAATGCTAACGTGGCATTAAAAATGCCAAATCACACACATACACCCCCTCCCACGTCACTCTTCTCTCTTCCCCTCCCCCTTCTCTCCAGATCCACCATCCCCCTTTCTCCACTTCCGTCGGACACTTCCCCTTCCCCCACCCCCACCGCCGCCACTTCCTCCGGCCTCTCTCTCTCTCCTCCACTCGATTCCCGGCGAGAACGACGCCCGCGCGCCGCCTTCTCCGCCTAGTCGTCTCACACACAAGCGGTAACCACCGCCCCGACTCAGACAACACAGCAGGGCTCAAGACTCTTCTTTTATTTCCATTAATGGATCTATGTTTATGTGTGGCAAAAAATTGTAAAATCACACATTGTTTGTAGAAGCTTATGCACATCAGATGCGTAATTGTTGGTTTGGTTTCTGAGATTTAAAAAGTATGCTGGGGATATGGGGAGGGGGTATTCAGGCGGTTGTGGCGGCGGATCTGGGTGGATCTTCCGACCGGGAATCGACTGGAGGAGGGAGAGCCGGTGGCGGCAGCGGCCTGATGCTCCTGCTGGCTTCTGCCATAAATAGAGAGAGAAAGGGGAGGCGGCTGGACGGTGGGGCTGTTCGGCAGAACGAGCAACGGCGGCCTCGGCCTTTGAGGTCGATCGACGGTCCAGAGAGGGTGAGATCGGCGGCGGCGGGAGTGACCTTCTGGCTCCTGCTGTCCGTCTGCTAGAAGTCAGAAAGGATTTAGGGATTTTATTTGCAGATTTTGGGTTTTTGCAGGAGAGAAGGGGAAAAAGATAGAGATGAGAGGGCGGTGGTGTTGCCCGATGCGGCGGCGGTCGGCGTCGGCCTCTGCCGCCGGAGGAGAAGGAGAGAGACGGCGTTGGCAATGGTGGTCTGCAGGAGTCGAGGTGGCAAGGGGGATGGGGATGGGGGGAAGAGAGAGAGAGAACCGACAGGGACAGAGGTGGGTGACGTGGGAGGGGAGGGGGTGTGATTTGGCATTTTTAATGCCACGTTGGCATTCCGGCTGCCAACTCATATTTAAGTTGGCCGGAAAATTTGACGGGCCGGATATTGCAACAAAAAAAAAGATGGTCAAAAAACCAGATTTTGGTATAAAGTGGGGTATTTTCATGCATTTTGCCCTTGAAAAAAATATATCATTTCTCATATCATGGAACTTTTATTAAATTAGTAAATTGACTTAAATAGCAACTAAGATAACATATTCAAACATAACATAGATTTTTCATGTCAAGCATTTCCCTTAATTATCCCTTTTAACTATGTGTATGTGAACAGTGAACACAAATATATACTCCCTCCGTCCCAATAAAAGTGGCCATTTTTTTTTTTGCACGAAGATTAATAAATTGAGTGTTATATGTTTTAATAAAGTGTGGCCTACAATTATTGACCAAATTAGTGAGTAATTGTTGACTTAATTAAAGTAATTTTGGCATTTTTAGAAAGTGGCCTACAATTGTTGACCAAATTAGTGAGTAATTGTTGACTTAATTAAAGTAAACTTTTGCCATTTTTAGAAAGTAGCCAATTTTAATGGGACACCCAAAAAGGAAATGTGGCCACTTTTATTGGGACGGAGGGAGTATATAGTAAGTTGAACTTAACTATTTTTTGTTGAGACGTAAGATAAACTAAACTTAAACATAAGTAAAATTTTGAGTTTCTTGCGACATGAATAATGGCAGTATGACTCACTTGGAATCATCTGTCCAGGGTGGTCTTCGGTATTCTACACATGTGTCTTACCTACTATTTCTCTTTAGTCTATTTAACTTGACCATGTAATCATTTTCCTCTCCATTTTTCTTCAATTTCAATTTCTTGTGTTTTAGTTTAATTTTATAATCATCCAATTAGAGTGTACATTTAATTATTAGCATGTAATTTCAACTTTTAATTTAGTAACTGATTATGAGGCTAATTATTTCATAACTAGAGTATATAACTTATTAAGCATTAATTTATAGTGTTAAATGTTAATTATAGTACATTATAGTATTATTATATTTGTAAAAAATATTATTAAAAGAATTATTTCTATACGATACAAAATATAGAAATATATTGTCTGTTGGTCTAACAATAGAGTGGAAAGTATTGGGTTCGAATCCATCGTGGTGCGATATTTAAATTTATTTGTTTAAGGATAAGATCAAATGACAAGGACATATATGAGGAGAAATGACAATGAATTTGTAATGTTAGATTTTCAAGTCCTATGGCTGATATTTATATAAGGGAGACGAAAATTTACCTGGGTACAAATTATGGTGGGAGCAAAATTTTTATCAATTAATTGAATACCGTTATTTATCCATTACAAACAGCTTATGCAACACTATATATATACTGACTTATGCATTATTCTCATTTCTCACGAAAAATAGCATTCTCACTATAATTTAATGCGTATTTATTTAATTATTAATTATTACTCCCTCCGTCCCACTTCAATTGGCACATTTGCCTTTTTTCTTTGTCCCACTACAATTGGCACTTTCACTTTTTCTACACACATAAAAGAAGTGGACCCTACCTACTTTACACTCTTTATCCTTTATTCTTAATCTCCGTGCCCACTTCAAAAGTGCCAATTGAAGTGGGACGGAGAGAGTAATTGTTAATTTATTCAAAAAAAAAACTATTGAAATACAGGATCCAAGACCATGTAGAGAAAGAAATAAAAAAAAAAAGACATGGGAAATTCCATTGTAATTATAAAATCGTATTGGGTGCAATATACGACACATACTCAGCCGCGTGTGTACGCATGTAAATTAGGAATTCTGTTTGTTCTATAATAACCTTATATCGTATGTAGATTCAATAATTCAGATCCAAGTTCATAAACTAAAAAAAGCTTATATATATATAATCCACTTTCATATTTTGTACGTATCTACTAAATGGAGTAACTGAGTAACTCCAATAACGAAAACAACTACAGTTAATATATTACTCCCTCCGTCCCATAAAGCATGACACAATATATTTCCTTTTTGATTTGTCCCACGAAACTTGACCTATTTCTAAAAGTGGCAAAAAATTTACCCTTTATTCACATTTTCACTTTTTCATCTACCACACTTAACATACAAAATATCAATTTCTTAATTCTCGTACCGAAAAGAACTAGATCATGTTTCATGGGACAAAGGGAATACTAATACGTGAAATTTCCACGTAGGACTATTGGCTTCCTTTTCTCCCCTTAGGGAGAGAGAGTGGGAGACAATATTGGGGAGATTGGATAATATCTTTCCTTTTGACATTTGAGTTAAATCCAAAATTTTCATAATATGGAATCCTCTATCAAAAGGAACATTTTTCAATTTCAATGATAGCATGTTGCTTTTACCCACTAATAGTGCATAATATTCCTAATTAACTATTAAATTCTTTAAAAAGTTTGGAGGGTGAAAAAGGTGAAACCCAAAAGTTGTTAAAGAATTATCATACCGATGAAATTTCTTTCATCTCATGCCAACAAGAATCTTTCATGTTTATGAGATTAGTAACTTTTATAGTGCAAATACTTTTCAGATGTTGACTTGTGTTTTGGTATTTAATTTTTCTTGGGAATTCTAATTTAACATTTAAATTTTCTTATTGCATTCGGATGAAACAATTTGAATTAGATACTTGAGAAATTAATGTGAAACTATTAGAAATCAGATCATAAAATGCAGCTTCGAGAATTTCTTATTGTTGACAGAAAAAAGACTCGCAACTCCAAATTCGTCAAAATAAATAGATATTCAAATTCCATATCCCTCCACCAAATGAAGCAGGCCATATTTTAAAAATTATGAATTGTATAAATTGATGAAAATGGGAAAAAGTTATCTAATAGTGATAATTAATAGTTTGTCGTATGCCCTAATCTGTGCAAACATAAGTTATGACGTCATATGATGTCATATATTGGAGCAGTGGTTGACAGAGGTCAAACCCAATAGTAAATTGGCCGGTCCAACAAGCGGTTCAGTATAATCACACTCTTAAATTAAATAATGGTGGTGTGGATTAATATAATCTGCAGAGATTTAGTTAATTAAAAAATTAATCAATGATTGCACCTCAAAGATGCAATTTAACCCGATGCGCTTAAAAGTAGTGCTTTTAGATTATTATCTCCAACTTTATTTTCTGCATTTTTGTGTTTTTTATTTATTTATTTTATTTCATTGCTTATGATGCAATGCCATTGCCAAACAAAAGATAAACAATGTCGTGACTTATTATACTATTCTGCTGCTTTAAAAAAGCAGAAGCTGTGTTTAAAAATATACATATAATTTCTGACTGAATTTCCTGTTTAAGACCGTGTTTGGGGAGCTCGTGGGCTGGAACTACGTTCGCACTTGCCCACATTCAGTAGTAGTATTTAATTAATCAACAAATATGTCTTGAAAAAACCTAAATTAATTATGACGATTGTATGCTAACATATAAAAAAGGAATTATGATTTGCATTCTAAGTTGATGGCCGAGTATTGTGATAGTAGGGGGTATGGTATACACACAAAAATCAGTGGTGGAGGCTGAACTTTTTAATTTTGAGAAAGTACTAATTTTTTCTATAATATAATTTGATGATAAAAGTTTTAGAACATCAATTTGTGAAAAATATGATAATTTGACAATTTTATAAGATGAAGAATTACTTATTGGGAGATTAAGCCCCCCTCGTACTAGGTCCATCCATGTGCGAGATAATCATGCAAATTGTGTTTGATTGTTTGTGAAATATTCAAAAATATATAATAATGTGTAGATATTTAATATATATAAGTTGTATCTCATGAATGTTTTTTTTTTTTTTTATCAGTAAAGTAAAACTTTTATTGAAAGAAAAGGGATCAAGGCATCAGGAATGCCAATCAAAACAATAAAACAAGTTTGAAGTCTTTGGAACACCAAGAAGTAAAATGAATTCCTAACTCCACTATTTTGTAGGCCTCGTTCCAACTCCAAAGTCTCCCCTTAATCTGTAATACAAGTCTATCAATATCCCAAGCCTTGTCCTGAAAACGACTACCATTCCTGCTTTCCCAGAGCAACCACACTGTTCCAACCCACAAAGCTTTAAGCAGTCTTCTTTCTCTCTTCTTTTTTCCAGCCGCAATGAAAGAAATGAAGTGTTGAAAGATACCTCTCGGATTTGCCGTTTTGATGTCGAGCCATTGAAAGATCTGGTTCCACACCGCCGCTGCTTTCGGACAATGGAGGAACAGGTGTTCCGTCGTTTCCTCACTAGAAACACATGCATTGCACCATCTCTCCTCCACGCTGATCTGGACATTTCTTCTACTCAAATTATCACATGTTGCCAATCTGTTTCTAAGACATCTCCATGCCGTCACCTTGGCTTTATTTGGTGTTGAGGCCTTCCAAACCTTTGCCATCTCCAAAGGTAAAACTTGTTGCTCCATTCTTGTTTTTGCCACAATTTCATATGCCGACTTGATTGTGAAGCATCCATCTGGTGTCGCCTTCCAGTTCCATCCGTCTGTTACACCTACACAAGGAACAAAATCAGCAATCACCAACCGGAGATCCTCCTCAAGCCCTTTCTCCATCTCCCTTAACTCCCTCCTCCACTCCAACCTCCATACCCACGACCCTCCCTCCCAAAACCCGCTTTCACCAACCAGTCTTTTCTTGTTTAGGCTCAAATTATACAATCTCGGAAACACAAACTTAAGGGGTTTGTCTACCACCCACACATCCTCCCAGAAGCTGATCTCAAGCCCATCCCCAATTCTTCGCCTCAAATTATTGATGAACCACCGATCTCTCCTTCCTCCTCCCTTATCTACAATTTTTTGCCACCACCCTTTCTGTCCACCTCTTTCCGCCACCGAACATTCTCCCCCTTCCCCCCACACTAGCTCCCCATAAAGCGATTTGATCACCCTTACCCACAGAGCTTTCCCCTCCCCCAAAAACCTCCAGAGCCACTTACTTAACAGCACCTGATTAAACCAATCAATATTCCGAAACCCCAGACCTCCTGAATCCTTGTTGAGGCACAAGGCATTCCACTTAAACCAGGTGATACCGCACGTCTGTGTACCTCCTCCCCACAAAAATTTTGAGAACAGTGAATTAAGTTCATTAATCACCGCTTTAGGTATGAAAGCGAGGGATAATTGATAAACCGAGATGGATTGCAACACCGACTTGACTAGAGTAATTCGTCCTGCCAGCGAAAGATGTCTCTTCTTCCAGCTTGCCACTTTGTTTGAAACTTTTTCAACCAAAAACTTCCAATCTCCAACACCATTGCTGCGCCCCCCCACTTTAGTACCCAAGTAGTTGCACGGAAAGGATCCGATCTTGCACATGAGGAGCGATGCCCATCTCCTCTCAACTACGTCATCCACTCCCACTGTCAGAAGACAACTTTTGTCAAAATTTACCGCTAAACCCGAGACAAACTGGAAGAGAATCAGGAGTTTCTTCACGCTCTCCATATTTCTGTCATCTGCCTCCAACAAGAAGATAGTATCGTCCGCGTACTGCAGATGTGAAATGGGCACTTTATCCTTGCCAATCTTCGCCGGAACCAGGAGCTGCCTCTCCGCTGCTCTTTCAATGAACTCGTTGAGGCCTTCTGCCACGATAAGGAAAAGGAAAGGTGACAACGGGTCACCCTGTCTCAAACCTCTCTCCATTTTGAAGTCTCCCGTCGATGACCCGTTCACCAATACACTTGCCGTTCCAGATTCCAGACTCCCTTTAATCCACTTCCTCCAAAGTCCGTCAAAGTTAAGTCGACTGAGAAGCATATCCAAGAAATCCCATTGCACAGAGTCGTATGCTTTTGCGAAGTCAATCTTGAAGAAAATACGGCCCACTCTCTTCTTTTTTGCCTCAAAAATAGCTTCATTCAGGATAACCACCCCATCTAGGATGAAGCGACCCTTGACAAACGCACTTTGATTATCAGAAATGATCGACCCCATAACCCTCTTCAATCTGTCAGCCAGGATTTTAGCCACAATTTTATACAAGCTGGTGATAAGAGAAATTGGGCGAAAATCATCGATCGACCCAGCCCCTTCTTTCTTCGGAATCAAAACAATAAAAGAGGCGTTACCACCTTTCGGTATGTTCCCATTTTCGTGAAATTCCTTCAAAACCTGGAGTAAGTCCTCTTTAACCACGTGCCACGCCGCTCTCTAGAATGTGAAGTTAAATCCATCGGGTCCCGGACTCTTGTCTCCACAACAGCTCCACACTGCTTCTTTAATCTCGTCCAGATGAAAATCCCTGATCAGCCAATGCCTCTCTTCATTTGAAATTCTCCTCCTCATGAAGTCCAAGGGGAAATCAGGCATCTGTCGTTCTTTCCTTTTGAAAAAAGCTTCAAAATGATTTCTCACTCTTGCTTTAACCTCTTCCGGTTTAGATATCCACGAGTTTTCAAAGAGCATTCCGCCAATCTCGTTTTTAATCCGTCTTCCACGAATTGCCCTATGGAAAAAACCCGAATTTGTGTCTCCTTCTTTGAGCCATTTGAGTTTGGCTTTCTGTTGCAGCATCATCTGCTTATTCTTGAGTTGAAGGGAGAGCAGGGCTTGAATCTCATTTATCCTAATCACCTCTGATTCTTCAAGACCTCTCTGCTCGTCCACCTTATCCTTCTCTTGAAGTTCCTTCTGAAGTTCTTGGATTTTGTAGTCAATGTCACCGAAAGAAGTCCGATTCCACACCTTCAAGGCCTCTTTGACTTTCTTCAATTTCTCCTTAACCACAAAAAAACTCCATCCCCCCACATTAGTCACCGTCCACACCTGCTTGACCATCTCCTCGAACTCCGAATGATTCACCCATGCATTGAGGAATCGAAAAGGTCTTGGTCCCCAATCTTCCGATCTTGTAGTGAGAATAATCGGACAATGATCCGAAATTGAACGTTGAAGTCCTCGTGCCGACGTCCCTTCCCAAGCAGCCAGCCAATTCTCATTAACGAGGAAGCGATCAATCTTACTCTTGCACTTTCCATTTGGTTTGTACCAGGTAAATTTCCGACCTTGAGTTTTAATTTCCTCCAGATCGTTCCCCCGGATAAATTCTTCAAAACTTCTTGCATCAGCCACTCCAAACGCCTCCCCACTGCCCACACGTTCATCCCTCCTCCTAACTGAGTTAAAGTCTCCCAAGATACAGACACTCCTATCCGTATTTTGTTCCACAATTGAGCTTAAGGCATCCCACAAGATCCGCTTTTCCCCTGAGCCGACTGGTGCGTACACATTGATGATGCAACATAAGATATCACCCTCCTTGTACCTCCCATTCACCACCACCGCCCCCGGTAAATCCCACGTACTAGAGGCTTCGAACACCTCCCTATTCCACAAGCAAACAATTCCTCCAGCCCTTCCCTCCGAATTCCTAATCGCTATGTCTGTATAATTAGACCCCCACCAAGATTTACAGAACAAGTCCCTAAACACCTCCATCTTTGTCTCCTGTAAGCAACAAAAATCGATCTTCTGCCCTTTCACCAAATCAGTAACATCTCTCTGCTTCGCAACACTCCCCAAGCCCCGAATGTTATAAGATAACAAATTCATTAAACATTCCTCAAAATACTCCCAGCATTTTCGCAAGAAAGAAAATTACCTTGCACCTCAATCTGTCGAGCAACATCTTCGTCTGGAATTCGACTTGACAGCCCGATCTTCTTTCCAAAATCCCAGATCTGTTGACCTGAACTTTGCTCCCCAATTGTCGTCTCCTGCCCTTCTTCGTTCCCCCCCTCTCTTTTCTGCTCTGCCACTTCCTCCCCCCTTCCATCAATTGGCTCTAAATCTGAAATGAAGTGTTCCCGTTTCTCTTTCTCCCTGTTTCTATTCTTTTTCTTTTCTCTCCCTTTTTTTCCTTTTGAATTTCGATCCCCACACCTTTTACTTTGGTTTGAACAACTTCCTTCCTCGTAGCTGAAAATCGGCGGCTCATTCCTTTCGATCCTTTGCCCTTCCTCTTTCGACGCCGTGTCATCTGCAATATTTTTGGCACCTTGATTTTCCATATACACAACTGAATCGGCTTCTTCCCTTTCCAGAATAGCGCTTCTCTTCTCTCCTTGCGCTTGGGTCGACATTAAGGTATGACCTCCCTCACAAACGCTTCTTCCTGGCCCATCAAGAGAAACACCAGTAAAGCCACCAGTTGGGCTTTTTTGTTGTACCTTCTGAGAGTCGGCCCAGTTTTGTTCCTCAAAAATCTGGTTTGGACTTTGAAAAGCGTGGCAGTCCATCTGCCCATCCTTAACGAGGGGCTGACTCTCACCTTCGGCCCCAACCAAATTTAAAAGCATTTTCGATCCTCCTACCAACGTCCCCTCATAATTGGTTTCCTCGACAAACGTGTCTACATGGATCGAATGAGACGAAACGTTGATTTCTTGGAGAACCGAAACATCATCATCTCTTTCACCGCTCTCGTTCTGATCTCCGATGGTTGCAGCTGCCGGATCCATGGACTCCTCCCCGCTCGTCCATCCTGTATCCGATCCCGAATCCTCGAACTCCGTCTCTCCGAGCATGGAAGAGAAAGGATTCTCGTGAATTTCCTCAATGCGAAACGTGAACCTTGCTCCATTAATACAACACTCCGTCACTTGATCAATGGATCTAAGGCCCGTGGAGATTTGAATCAAAGCAACATCCAGTTTTTCTTTTTCTTTCGTCTTCTCATGCATCTTCAATACCCGACCGAACTTTGCAGTTGCCAACTCAAAGAAACGATGATTCCATGCATGTAGTGGGATCCCGACCCACCTCGTCCACACCACTCGTTGTTGAAACACATCCACCACGTTCCATTTCCTCTTCCATTGAAACCAGAACTCACTCCATTCATCCATCTCCGTTAGAACTTTTTCTGTTGGCGCGTCACAGACACTACGTATCAACACCAAATTTCCTCCCATCGTCGTCACCTTCAGTTTCCCAGCAATTTCGCTATTGATTTCTTCATTAATCTCTTCCCACAAGAACTCATCTTTGATGAAACCCGTGAAGGCTCCATCTAGCCATCGTGTTTCCTCATCCGAAGTTTTGAACTGAAGCAAATCCGAAGGTCCTGACTCCCCTTCTTTGGATCCAGTGAGCACCTCCTTAAAAGAAACCCCCATCATCCTTTTTGCGGCATGCACGACCTTTGTTTTTTCCGTCTTTCTACCTGCGTCAGCTTTGAATCCCTTCCCTTTACTTCCTTGGATCTTCACTTCTCTCTCGAATCTCGGTTTGAACACCCTAATTTTATAGCTCCCAATCCACAACTTATTAAGTTGTTCCAGCAAACCGT
Source organism: Salvia miltiorrhiza (assembly GCF_028751815.1). Taxonomy (NCBI): domain Eukaryota; kingdom Viridiplantae; phylum Streptophyta; class Magnoliopsida; order Lamiales; family Lamiaceae; genus Salvia; species Salvia miltiorrhiza. The sequence goes on along the minus strand of NC_080394.1, from coordinate 7,711,030 downwards.
CCCTATCTTCAACGTCTTCGAAGCGAACAAAACCGAAAGGCTTCCCTTTTTTGTCTCTCTTTCTTGGACAAAAGATGTCTGTCGGTTCTCGCACGGAACCGAACTTTCTCATCAAAAAATCAAAGCTACATTCTTCTGGAATGTTGTTGAAAAAGAATGTAACTTTTTGTGCTTCATTCTCGTCTCTTGCTTTCCAAAGTTTCGAAAACCTTTGAGTCTTTTGGTTCAGCTGCTTCTTCACCATCCCATCGGCTCCGTTCCTCACTTCCCCTCGTCTCCTCACCTCCCTCCAGACCTCCTCTCCCATCTCTTAAAATGGAACTATTCAAAATGCAGCCCGCCGCAGATGATAGCCGCACCTCCGCCGCATCTCCCCGCCGCTAGACTGTCTGAGACCTAATATCCGGCCCCCTTGAACACGTCCGACTGGAGAACCGTATCCACTGCGACTCCGGAGATGCCCGATCTGGAGATCCGAGGTTCACTGAAGAGACCTAGAGAAAAAGTGGTGACATGCTGCTCCAAAATGGTCTGCTAAAAGCGGATCGAGCTGATGGGATCGGAATCCCCCTCTGCTACAGTAGATCAGTTTTCGACGGCGGTGAGAACGATCACGACGAGATCTACGACGATGTCGCAGAAGACCTGTCTGGAGGCGCGGTCTCGCCGGACTGTATAGCTGCGGTGGCCCTGGAGTTGTGGTCTCGCCGGACTGGAGAGCAGCTGTTTCAGTTCTGGATCGCGTCTCGCTGGTCTTCTTTTGGTTAAAACCGACGAGATCTACGACGATCGCGGAAGGCCTGGCTGGATACGCGGTCTCGCCGGACTGGGGGGCTGCGGTGGATCTGGATGCGTGGTCTCGCCGGAGTGGAGAACAGCTGTGGCAATTCTGGATCGCGTCTTGCTGGACTTCTTTTGGTTAAAACCGACGAGATCTACGGCGAAATCGCGGAAGGCCTGGCTGGAGGCATGGTCTCGCCGGACTGGAGGGCTGCGGTGGACCTTTTTGGGTGCCAAAATCTTGCAATTTGAAGAACAATAATTCAAAAACATGCTACTTCATTCAAAATCAAAGCTTGAAATGGCCTTCACTCTCAGAGCCTCTGCTACTGCTCAAATTGCAGATGGTGTCGATTGTGAGAAAGCTCCAATAACATGAGGTTGATGGGATCAAGTTATTCGTTGGTCTTCCAACATTCAGCGACCTTCGCAGCTTGGTTCAAAACTCAAATAATATCATCGTCGATCAGGTTGAAGACAAAGAAAAAATTATTTAGGATAATTATCATTGAATGTTATGTTATTATAAAATCATTGATGATTTTATTATAAGATCAGCTTGTATCTCATGAATGTTATTATAAAATCATTGATGATAGTATTATAAGGTTATCAAAGACACTTAAAATAAACGGCGATTATAGTTAATGACGTAACTAAGATTTCACATCGAGGAGATCCAATTTATAATCATTTTAGAGATGAGCTAAAATAAAAATATTTTTAAGTGTATAAAATAGGAACAAATCATGTCCATTAGTCTTGGTTGATCTTGTGGCTTGAAATTTACCTAATCGGAACATAATTCATAACAAAAGAACTTCAAATTCGTGCATAAAATATAATTCGTAACAAAAGTACTTTCAATTCGTAATAAGAAAAATGTATGAATTGCAAGGGAAACAGTTACGAATTTCGAATCTCCATATAATTTGATATGAGCCATTAATTCACTATGATCTAATGGATAGGATTTGTTCCTATTTTATACACTTAAAAGTGTTTTCATGATAGCCCACCTCATTATATATATAGGGAAAAGTTCTATTGAGAAAGATAAATATTTAAAGAAGTGAGAAACAATCTCATCCATTGATCATGATCAATCAATCGGTTCAGAATTAAGAATAAATCTCATGTCCAGATTTTGATGAATATATCTATAATTGTGATGAACATGTCAGTAATTTTTTATGAACGGACGTATTTGTTGAAAATCTGAGTTTGCTTAAAATTTCGCACTTCAGGATTCGATCCCCAAACGTTCAATAAAACTATTGCTATGTTCATAAAAAAAACTATTGACATGTTCAACGTTCCTAACTTTCAGAAGAAAAAAAAAATCAATTTCTCCATAAGTATATTTTTTTAATATTGCACCATCAAAAAAATAAATAAAAATGACTATCACAACATTTTTCTTCCATGTATATTTTTTCGTTATTCTAAAATTATTGTATATAACTTTATACTATGTAACAACAATAAATAGATCTCTTTTGATGTGAACTACTAAGAGCACTCCCAGCAGATCACCTAAATGTATCACTAACTCTAAATTTAGGCTAAAACAATTGAAAATGAGATAAAAAAATGCATCCAGCAGATCCCCTAAATTGGATGGGGCCCACAAAAAATTTTACACCCACCTAAATTCAATCTTAAATTTACACCCACCCTAAATTTATTTTAAGCTTATAATTAGTAGGGCCCACACATAATTATTATTTTTATGTAGAAAATAGGAGATCTGATGTATGCATTTATAAAATCGAGATCCTAAAATTAAATAGGGAAGTTTTAGGGAGGATTATAGGAGCATAATTTTGGAATTTCTGCTGGGAGTGCTCTAAGGTCAAGCAAATATCAATATGTCCTAATGTCTTGCATAATAATTAAAAATATTTAATAATAACTCAAATAACTCCCCTAACACGTATTCTTCACAATTTGAAGTGATGTGTTGTTAATTAATTTTATTTTTTCTAAGCGTCCATGTGTTGTTCTTTGTTACTTGCTCATTGGCTTAATTTTCACAATTTGTCCATTGATTAGCCCTAAATCAGAAACAAAATTTATGTGGAATTCGTTGGCGCCAAAGAAAACTGAAGCTGATAAATGAAATTCCAGAAATAAGGTTCCCCAAACAGACCCTAAAAGATCCAGTCCCGCTGAAATTCATTTTTTGCAGAGCGATTTTCGTGGCAAGCACGTGATGGCCCTTTTTGCGCATGCCAAAAGGCATATGAAAACGCTACGCTATCAAATTATTTATTTCAATCACCACATACTATATTATATATCTATATCTCTCTTTTTTTATCATCACTAAAATATGTAGGATATGTTTGTACGCATATAATATAGTAATATAAATATATAAAGTGAAATACATAGGTGGCGTACGTTATCGAATCCCGATGCGGCACCGACCGAGAACTAATGTGCGCCGAAAATAGTTAGGACAGGTGATTTGATTTGATTAAATTAAGGTCCACTGCACTATCATGCGCACTTAGCTTTTATCTTTTTGTAATGTAATAAAATGTTGGTCTGGAATTAAGGAACCGCATCCAGACTTGCATTTCCTATTTTCAAATATACTGGTCCCCCCCCCCCCCCCAAATATTTTTTGAAGCGGATATTTTTACCAACTTATTCCATATTATACTTATTTTAGTTCTTGTAACTCGTTCATATGCTAGGAAAATTTTGTTGGTTTGACTCTTATTTTATTAATATTCACGCGTTATTGATAGGATTTGAATTAATAATTTATTTTTAAAAAAATATTTTAGTGCCTCAACTTTACCTCTTAAATTAGGTCTCCTTAACTCAAAGCACTGAATTGGCTAAACTAACAATTCATGTGTCATATACAACGACTATCCAACATAATAAGATCAAATATAAATATCACATGATCCATTAAAAGTTTGTACCATTGTATTCATATAAGTGTAGACGTGATTAGAGCACAAAGATGACATGATTTTGTCCATATTAACACAATGCAACTACAATATGAGAACGGTACAATACATCTGAAACCGACCTTTCACGATATAACGATATAACATGATTAAAAAATATTTTTGCACGGCACAAATTATAATTATGAAATCAATTATTAATAATAGATCTAAGAGCATCTATAGTGGAATCCGATGGGGGAACTCGAATCACCCCCAAAATCGGGTCACCCACTACAGGTTTGGGGGACTCGAGGCTGACCTGTTCTATCAGGCTTGGCCTTATGGTTGTTGGCATACGTGCGTGCTCAACACGCGTGAATTTAAAAAAAAAAATCAAAATTTTCAAAAAATTCGGCTGTTGTCTATTAAATTTAATTTTTTTTTAATTCGGTCATTTGACCGTTATTCATTTTCCTTTTTTTATTTTTTTTCTTTCTCTCTTCTATAAATACTTCTATCTTTTTCTTCTTCTTCTTCACACATATTCTCATATCTTCTTTTTCTTTCTTCTATCTTCTTCTTTTTCTTCACACATTCTCTCAAGAAAAAAATGGATCCACACAATCTCAATTGGTACGATTCAAATTGGGTTCCCGACCTCTCCGGCGAAGACGATTATCATTTCGATTTGACGGGTACCAACTTGGAGGAGGAACCTCCTCCAACCGGCGAGGAGGAGATGTCGGCCGCCCATTTCGCGTCAAAGCTCAAGAAATGAGGGCGGCGGAAGGCAATGGCCTTCGAAGAGAAGGCGCCGGCTCCTATGCCGGAGGAAGGAAGAACCACTCGGCACACCTACACCTTGGAAGAGACGGTCCCTTATTGTCCGTGTTTGGGCAGAGGAGACCAACGATGCCGTTAGGGGTGTCGATCAAAAGGGAGAGGCCTATTGGGACTGTATTCTAGAGCGGGTGAACTCCCTCTTAGGCGTTGCCTTCAAACCCCGCCAAATAAAGGGACACTTCGCCTGAGTGGCTGCGGAGGTGAAGTTGTGGGAGAATATTTGGGTGGAGGTTTGCGCGAAGTGCTCCAACAGAAGGCCCAAGTCATCTTCCAAGGTAGGAGCCCCACTTCAGGCCCCTTCAACTACTAAAATGCATGGAGGACTCTCTGAATCAACCGGAGGTTCAAGTCCATGTACCTTGAGGGCGACGTCCATTCCTCCAAGCGGATGAAGACGTCGGAAACGAGCGACTTCACCACCTCGGCGTCGAGCGAGGAGATCACGTCTTCCCGGCCAGTTGGAAACAAGGCGGCGAGAGCGGCGAAGGGGAAGGGGAAGGCGTCGCAAAGCTCGGAGCCTCCACCGCAATAAACGGAGAGGTTGGATAGATCAGACGACAAGCTGGAAAAAATGATCAGCAAGTACGCCAAGAAAAACGAGCTGAAGAGGGAGATCCACGACGATTGGATCTTATTCATGAAGACTTCCGACATGACTCCAGAGCAGCTAGAATGGCACAAGCAAGGGGTGGCAGAGATCCTAACACGGCGAAGGGGCGGTGGAGACTAGATAGATTTTAATTATGTAATTTTTAATTATGTTTTTAGGTTTTAATTAAGTAATTTTAAATTATGTCTTTAGGTTTTTTTTTATGTAATTTTTAGGATTTTTAAAATTAATGAAGTTTAATTTTAAGCAAATTGTGTTATTTAAATGTGTGCAATTAAAATTAAATGAAAAATACAAAAATTAAAACTAAAAAATTCAAGTCAGCTATCATATCATCCCACTGCAGCTTCCTTGACCCAATGTGGTCCCCTTTATCAGGTCACTTCATTGTGGATTCTCTAATATAAATATTATCGTATTATATGAAAGCTACCCGAACACATACATGACACTCAATTGTTGTATTTTTCATCTTATTGATAAAAGAAGAATAAAATAATTAATTTTTTAAGAAATATAATTAATAGTTTTGTATTTTTTTTATGATGGCTCGAACCTATAATTGATTAATTCAGTCGAGTTTCGTTGTCAAATTAGTAGAGTTAAGTTGAACACATTTATTAAACTTGTTATGCTGTGATTTATTGGAAATAAATCAAAATCAATTGAAATATTAGAACAATAAATCAAAAAAATGAGTCACGAGTTTTAGATCGGAGTTCCTCTAGTTTGCTCTACTTTCAGATTTAGATATAGGAACGTCAAACCTTGAAGCAAAAATTGGAAAAAAAAAATTGCAGATGCGGGAAATAAAAAATACCCAAATTAGTAAAAAGTGAGGGAGCCAAACTTTTAATTTAGGGGTTCAATTTTTTTTAATAGACTTAATAATTAAATAAAAATAAGTAATAATCATTAAATTGAGTATTGTCATTTAAATTACATAATAAATTAAAAATAAATAAACACGATTGTTTCATAAATCACAATATTTCTCTCGTATTTTTCATATTATGAAACATCTGCATAATAGCTTTGTTAGTAACATTTACAAATACATTATTTTCGATGTAAGGTACTAAGCCATCAATCAAAATATTATCTCTGATAAAGTCAACGACAACTTAGCTAACAAATTGTCAAATACACACCAATGGCAAAATGTTATGTTTCCTTGTAAACACCATCTTCTCGTCAAGATCTTCAATTCCTGTCTCCTGATAGTTCTAAAAACTTTTCATCCATGCGCACATTAATAATAAAGTTCTCAAACTGATTTTCAAGTTTATACAAAATAATTTCTGAAAATTCAAACGGATAAAATTCTAAAAGACAAATGAATATTTTTAATATCATTCCAAAAAATAAGCCTTTAAAATTCAAGCATGACAAGCATAAAACTAATTATGTATTGACTTAATTAAAATATTGATTAAACTCTAAAATTTGTATGTCAATCACAGGGTAAAATACTTCAACTCGATAATGGTGAAGATTTTGGTTTTCTTAACTCTACATCTTCCTATTTCTCGAATGTGACATTTCTATCTCATTTATACTACAAAACTTAAAAATATCAATTGACATCATCTCCCAACTTTTATATTTGGCAGTTTTATTCTATCTCATTTTCCGTTAGAAACTAATTCAAAATTTATATTTTCTATTTTCTACTTCAATATATATATATATGTAAATTACCAAAATACATCTACGAAAATTACAAAGTCCCGAGGGATCCAGTGATCACCCCATTGTCTCCCTCCGGCCTTGTTCACAACCAAGAGTATTATGAATTATAAATGATAGTCTAAAACTTTTTGTTCATAATTAAGAGAAAACTACACTCGATATATAATGTGTATATATAAGATGCATATATTTATAATATCTTACTCTATTTAAAAATATAATAGTGAATCATTTTTTTAAAGAGCCATTTTACAAATTTCATAAATATTAAAAGATAATGTATTATTTTCAACTTATCTGTTTACTAAATAAAGATACAAATTTATACTCCCTTCGTCCCAAATTTTGTTTTTGGGATAGTTTATTTTATCTATTCTCTCTCTCACTCTCACTCTCTCTCTTATCTCCTATTTTATCTATATTATCTTAATGTACGTGACCCATTTGTTTGGGACGTTGGAGTATACTTATTTAAACTTTTTAATAAATAGTAGGTCTATATTGGTTTTGCACACTAGAATTTTTAATATTATTAATTGAGCCAATTCCTTTATTTATTATTTATATGTACATTTTTTCAAAAATATGTATAGTCTATATATATATATATATAATCAAATATAGTAGTATAATTTTTATTTATTATGTTACAGGATGAAAAGAAAAGTACAAAGATTCATAAATTTTAATATTGTTATATTAAATTAAAAAAAAAATGTTTTACATGTATTGTACAACTCTACGATAATGTTTGTGCGTCGCAAGTGTGGTACATTAGTAATGAATGAAAGTACAAATTAAAATGCATATAATTCAAATGCCCAAATATTTATTCCGTGTACATATTTTCATGGAAACGGTATTGCAACAAGCGGCGCACTCAAGTTATCTCCATTATCTGACTACATTAATACAGTTATCTCTCTATTATTGTCATCCTCAATTATTAAATATCTTTCTCGTACCACTATCCACACTATTTGTAGCAACTATTTTATGTTTATTATGCTTTCATGCATCTCTGACAACCTCAACTATTGGAACTATTTTTTCCTTTTTTATTATTTGCTTTTGAGCTGAAAAATGGGTAAAAGAAAATGCAAGAGGTTTTGATTAAGAGCCCCGGAAAAAAAATTGATCGGAAATAGCACGAGACACCTAAGGTGTTGTTATATAATTGAAAGAAAAAATGTAGAATTATAAGTTTGAGAAAGTATTAAAAGGAAAAAATACAGTACTATTTCACAACATCAATACATTTAAAAGTTGAATGAATGTATAAATCCATAACATCAATGCACGCTCATTATAAGTAATGAATATGGTGTGCTTCAAAGGGATAGGATAAAGGGATATATCACAAGTTAAGTTAATCAATTTTTTTTTTTTGATCGGGCAAAGTTATGTTAGATGTTAGTAATTAGTTCCCTATCCACTCCAAGAATCACGTTATCTCTCCATTCACCAAAGTCCACCTTATATCTCCAATCTCCAATTCGCTCCCAAGAGGGATCGAACCCAGGTCACTTCACTTAAGTGAGGACCTGGTGGCCAGTAGTTAAGTTAATCAATTTAGAAGACAGTTAGTAAATAGAGGCGTAAATTTATCTCCACCAAAAGGGAAACATTATGTGAATTGTTTCAAATGAAAGCAATATGACATACAAATAAAATACATAGAAAAAAGGATCAAGTGTGTAAATGTTTGGAGAATATTTAGTATTGTGCAATTAATGCCGATGAGGACAATACTGTTCCTCGCATTAAATGAAGTTACCATGAAAAGAAATGGGGACTATAAATTCATAAGCACCCAAACAATGTAATAAAAGGGAATAAACACCCAAATTCAACAAAAGCAGCGTTGGCAAATGGCAATGGCAATGGCAATAAGGTACAACAGAATTAAGCTTAAACAATGCTAAAGGCAAAAAAACATCCAGGGGTAGCCAGAGTTTGAGTTAACCCCAATTTCATGTTAGCAGTAAAAAACGGTATTTAAATAAATGGTTGAGATGGGCATGCATTCTTGAATGTGATTGAGACTTTACACGAGTAAAAAGTGAAAGAAAAAAGGGAGAAAGGTACAAGCATACAAAGCCAAAAAAGTTTCAGCCATTTGTGCAAAATTCTCTGCACATAATATCAGCTGCAGAGATTAAGTTGAGGTTGCTATGTATGAAAGACTTTCAATATATACATACATATAATTATGTGTGTGTGTGTGTTGATAAGTCATATCATCAAGTAAATAAAAGCAAAGATTGGTACAGCAAATTAATTAATAATCGCTCGCTAACTAACTAGACATGAGGCCACTATCGCTATTCACCTAATTAATAAATTTTCTTGCTCTTCCCCAAATATTTTTGCCTTAGTGATGGATAATCTATGCAGTACTTCATTAAATAAGTCAATTTGTGTATGTTTAGTCAATTAATAACAGCATATATATGTATATATATTTAGAAGTAAAGAAAGAATGTAAAAGAATTTCTGCATGGAAAAGAGTTGCAGTAACTCCGATCAGCTAGTTCAAGTTCTTTTCTCTTTTAGGAAAAAAAAAACAAACTATAATTATTATATTCATATTAGAAAATCAAAAGACCGTTTGATACTAGTAGACGACACTGCAACATATCTTGCAAGATTATGTGCTGTTGAATTCACACTACAATTCATGTACCAAAGATTAGTAAAACTTAGGCGAAGTACTACTCCATTTTTTTCTTTTACCATATCATATACATTATTAACTGTGTAAATTCCATTATTAATGTTAATAAACTTAGGTGAAATTGAACTCCTAACAACTATGTCATTACACGATCAATCGTCGTGGATGAAAACTTAGTTTCTACTATTTTTCTTTTTCTTAGTAAGTGCTTAGTCTCATTAACCTCATTTTTTATGTGGGATATGATTTTGACACATTTCACTACTCTTTATGTTATGTTCAAGTTGTTCATCTTAGGTATATATTTTGAGAGAGGGAATACATTATATTCATTTAGTCAAAATGTTGTGCAATTAATCCGGCCGCGCGCTCCCAATATTCATATCAATTGAAACCCTAAAAAAATGGTCAAAATTGAGTGAATTTGTAACAAAAACTAAAAAAGGTACTTCCTCCGTCCCGCGAAGTTTGAACAATTTCTTTTTGGCACGAATTTTAAGGAATTAATATTTTGTGTGTTAAGTGTGATATATAGAAAAATGAAAAGGTGAATAAAGGGAAAAAAATTTATCATATAAGAAAAGTGCCCAAGCTTTGCAGGACAACCCGAAAATAAATACTGATCAAGCTTCGCAAGACGGGGGAAGTAATTATGTTTCATGTGATTGCTCTCTATTAATTGATAGATCAAATGTGTTGTATACATGCAATCGATACTAATGTAGTACAATAGGACTAGCATTGTCATTAATGGTCTTAATTAAAAGAGTACTACTGCCAATCAGAACAATTTATTTAATGATTTTCAACCGTAATGAGATTTCAGCGAACTGGATGAATTAAACTAGTGATATATATATAGCCAGATATTGTAATTTGAATAGTGAGCCACTCGAGAAAAGGAAAAGACAAATTATTTTAAAAAATAATTTGTAAATACATCTTTCTAGCGTGATTTTTAATACAGTATCTATTTTATAAAATGTCTGGACCCTTGGAAATTATCAATTTAATTCTCAATTATGACGTTGAATTAAAATCTATATTGGATCTAAATCCAACAACTTCAAATGTGGAGTGTCAAAATTTTTGATGAAAAATATTGTGTGACACTATTCTCAAACAACGTCGATTTTATTAAACACAAAGTTAGTTTAATTTGAAATTGATGGGGTTTAAAGAAAAGAAAAACTTAGTGTAGGACAGGATTGTTGTACCATGCACAAAAAAATAAAAAATAATGGCTGGCAGGCACTCAACATTTTTATTTTCTAGCGTTGAAAATAATTTACATAAATAACTTCACTAAAATGTCCAAAAAATGAGTACCGTAATTAGAGCAAACATTCAAAAGCAGAAAGATGAAGTTAGTATTGTTGAAAGTTGTAAATTTTTTCAAGCAATCACATTCAAACAAAAGAAATAGGCTGAACTGAACAAACATAAGCATATACGTATGCATCAATAACTCAGGCTCTATAATTACAATTCAAATCTCAAACTTTAAACCTTGTCGTAAACTATACTAATTTTCAAAGTGTTTCAATGGCATTAAGGAACAGGTTCAATATTTGATACTAGGTTGAGCCCAAATATATACACCTCGATCGGTGATGTTATCAATGTTACTGAGGTGATCAAAAGAGTCTAATAGAGAAAATAAAGAACAACGTGATGAAGTATTCAGTTTGATTTCTTCACTCACATCGTACACTTTACAAACACAATAACATTGCTTTAATTTCTTATTTCTTTTAGATTGTAAATATAATACATAGATAAAAAAAATAAAAATAAAAATTGGAACTTGCACATAGATCCACTGTTAATATCTCTTATAGTTTTGTTTTAAAAAAAATCTTTTAACTTATAATAACATTGTCCTTTTTTATTACTTTGTACAAGTTCATCATTGAAATTTAGACATCTATCCAATTTTAATCTCAAATTTCATTAGGAGCTTTTGTATCTATTGCTTGAATTGTCCTCCTCATAATCAATTTTATAGTTGGACGTTTGAAATAACAATTCAAATTATTAAATAGTTATAACTTTTTTGCGCCAATTCTATCTCAATTTTTTAGTTAACAAATTTACAACGATGAAATTGATAATAATGAGAGATAATTTAAACAATAAAATTTTAAAATTGAATTTTGTTTTTCAATTTCAAACTTGTGTAATAAAATTAATACCGGAATGCTTTTCTTATCACCGTAAAATTGAAGTGACATGCCCAAATGAAGCCAAAATTAACGAAGTGTTGTTTCAGCATCTCAACACTTTCAATTCAGATAGTATTAAGCGCAAACGTAATGTGTGAATTCCCCAAATATTGAAAAAACATAAGATAGGCATATCAATTTTAGAATAAATTAAGTGTTAATAGGCAAAAATGCCCTGTTATTTAAGTTGTATGTTAAAAATGACATACTTGAACAATTGGGAATGGGAGGGATACTAAAATGTGGGTGGATAGATGGGTGGGGGCAAAACCGCTTAACCTTGTGTTTCCTAGACTGTTTCTGCTGGTTAGTGATAATCTCGTGTCGGTTGAGGAGTCGGGGAGGTGGGTGGATGGAGCATAGGTTTGGGAGTTTAAGTGGAGACGAGAGTTGCTTGAATGGGAAAAGGGTTTGGTTAATGAATTACTTATGTTCATCTCAAATGTGGAGTTAACTGCAGATAGTAAGGACACATGGAAATGGAAGGCGACGAAGGATGGAGAGTTTACAACCAAATCAGCCTACTCTATCTTGGAGGCAAGCAACACCGAGAGCCATTCACCACAGCTACACATTGAAGCGCTTTCAAATGTTTGGGACGTTCCGGCTCCACACAAGGCGAGGGTGACGGCTTGGAGATGCTTGAGAAACAGGCTTGCTACATGTGATAATCTTGTTAAGAGGCAGGTGGTGCTTGATACCGTTGAGAGGCGGTGCAACGCATGTTTTTCGAGTGAGGAAACGGCGGATCATTTGTTCTTGTTTTGTCCAAAAGCTGTCATGGTTTGGGACTCAATTCAAAGATGGCTTGGTGTTCAGACGGTCAGACCAGGTAATGTTGCTCAACATTTTACTTCCTTCTTTCATCTGGGACGCGAAAAGAAAAGCAAGAAGGTTCTCAAGGCTTTATGGATTGGAACTGTTTGGCTCTTGTGGAAAAAGAGGAATGAGAGTAGATTTGATGGTGAAGTTTGGGAGGTTAGCTGCTTGGTGCTTGAGGTGAAAGGTAGATTGTGGAGTTGGATTAAAATCTTCAATTTGCATGTTGTTGAGGTCGATTTTGGTGTTTGGTGCTCTCATGATTTTGTTTTGTCTTCTTGTATCAAGTTCTAGGTATCTCTGGTACCGTTGATGTACTCTAATAAAATTTCATTTTTTGTGATAAAAAAAATGTTAAAAATGACATACTTTATATATTTAAATATTTTATGTCCAAATTAAGTGAAGAATCTATTTTAATTTATTTGATTGAATGTGAAAGTTTTATATATTTGATCGATTTGACAACTATCGCTCAACGATTTGACAGTATACGCGTATTTTCAAATGAAGTTTTTGATTAATTTAAGATGTGGGATAATGTGGAAGGGGGTTAGCCGGTGGCAGAAGATTTGGTGAGGTGTGATTTGACAAAAGCATTTAAGGCAGACAATCGGAGGAAAATCTCGTCTCGTTCGTTTCTGTGGGTCGTCCTAACACGTCATTTCAATCTTTTATTTATAATTCAGTTTTCCTTTTCATTTTCTTTAATTAAGCAATAGTACTCGTACAGTATAGAATTTCATTTCATTTGGTGGCCTACGCCTACGCTTAGAAACAGAAATACTAATTAAAAAATAAAAAAGTGAATTAATAGAGGGAAAAGAATTGGAGAGGTGCAGGTGCAGGCAGCAGGCAGACGCAGGGGGGGGGGGGGGGGCACTGCAGCAGTGTGCAAACTCTGCAGTAGCCACCATCATCACCATATAAATTTAAACACACTTCTGCCCCATTTCCGATTTCCGAGCTATAACCATTCCTTTCCATTCTCTCTCTCTCTCTCTCTCTTTTCATAGCCACACGCACCACACCCTCGTAGCTGTGCAAACATACTACTACTACTACCTGATCGCACTGTTTCTCTTCCTTTTCCTCTCTTCCAAATTTTTTATCTCCTCTAATTTGCAATCCCTCCTCCAACCGTTTCTTGTTGTGCTTGTGCGTTTGTATACCAAAAGAAAGAAAGGAAAAAGGAAGATGTTGTGTTTAGTGTGGCATTTTTGTTTCTTCATGTATCTCTTTGAGCCCTTTTGACATGTCTACAGTTTCATCCCCCCTTTTTAGTTTTCACTCCTGCAGATCTTTTAACGCTTTCAAAAATCGCCTGCCTCTCTTCTTCTTCTTGGAAAAGGGAGAGAGAGAGATTCCTTTGGATATGGTGTGATATTTAGAGACCCTTGTGGAAAAAAATCATTTCTTTTTCGGTATTTCAGGAGAAAATTTATTCGGTTGAGCATCGGCTGCTTCTTCAGTTTTGGGACTTACTTATTCTGAAGCAAGGAAAAATTGTGGAGGATTCTGTGAGTAGGCAGTGCAAAAGGAGGGATATATTTTGTTGCTTTCTGTAAGAAATCAGGGTTTCTGCGTGCCAGAAGTTGGTGGTTTCACCTTTCATTTGGTGAAAATTCGGGGCCTTTTAGTGGTGAGCAATTATAGTAATTTGTAACTGCTTTTTGCGCCCAAGTCGTATACGAAGGTGGTTTCTTGTGTGAAAAAGGAGAAGAGAACAGATTAATTTTGTCACTATGCATATGATTCATACACGCAAGGCTACTTAGATTTCGTTGAGCAATTTTTGGCTGTTTACCTTTTTTCTCTTGTGAGGTGAGCTCTAGAAGTGGCTAACAGTATTTCTGCCTCAATCAAGATAACCAGGAAAGTTCTTATTACTATTAAATAATATCCAAGAATTCTCCCCTGCTTCAGAGAATCTTTGTCAAGAGCTGCTCAGTTTATTCAAGATACTAGCTTTGGAGTATCTTCAAGTTTTACAAAAATGGCTATGGTGGCGCATCATCACCAGGAGGATAGCAGTGGGAGCATTAGCAAGCATCTTGATGCCGGAAAGTATGTCCGTTACACGGCGGAGCAGGTGGAGGCGTTGGAGAGGGTGTATGCCGAGTGTCCCAAGCCCAGCTCTCTACGCCGCCAGCAGCTCATTCGGGAATGCCCTATTCTTTCAAACATTGAACCCAAGCAAATCAAAGTCTGGTTTCAAAATCGGAGGTATACTGGTCTTGGTTAATATTCATTTTTTTTTGGGACATTTTTTAGGTGTTTTATTTTATGCGGTTTTGATTCTTGTGTATCTTGTTAAGAATGGCTGAATTTGGTAGTTATGACTTTAAATGTGAATGTGAATGAACGTCATTGAGTAGGCTGATTGTAGAAATCTAGGAAGCTGTTGAGGTTCAGGTCTTATTGTGTGGTGAATTGTAATTATAAACGGTGCAATGTTGGAATGTATTGACTTGTTGTGGCGCGAGAGGTAAGTGTTTGTGAACGAATGTAGGTGTCGAGAGAAGCAGCGGAAGGAATCTACTAGACTTCAGAGCGTGAACAGAAAATTGACTGCAATGAATAAGCTGCTGATGGAGGAAAATGATCGCCTTCAGAAGCAGGTGTCGCAGCTGGTATGCGAGAATGGATACATGCGGCAACACTTAGTATGTCGTCTTCTCTGCTTTTGCTTTATTATTTTCCTCTTCACTGCTGTTTCTACATTACAATTGTTTGGGTAGAAGATGTGTTTAATGCTGTATTGTGCATCTTATAGTGCTCTATCTGCACTAAATGTGTATTAATGCTTTTGAGAAATTGGTTATTATAGCTCACTTGAGATGCTAGACATAGGAAATGAAGTTTTATGGATTCTGAATCTTTTTCTGTTGCTATTCTATCACCTTTATAAATTCTGAAAATTTCTGCAGACGCCTGCTCCCACCACTGATGCGAGTTGTGAGTCAGCTGTCACGACTCCTCAGCATTCTCTCAGGGATGCTAGTAACCCTGCTGGGTAATTTCATGATCTTGTTTCTTTTCAGTCGTTGTGCCCCAACAGCTCCTCTACTGAGTGGTGGAAAGATCCATGTTTAAGCTAATGCTTTTCTTTCATCTTCGTTGCCTTTGACAGACTCCTCTCGATTGCAGAGGAGACATTGACAGAGTTCCTTTCAAAGGCTACTGGAACTGCTGTTGATTGGGTCCAGATGCCTGGGATGAAGGTTGGTGTCATCTTATAAATCGAATTCAGCAGTTCATTATGTTCCTTTTTCGAATTTCATACATGATCCTATTCTTACGACCCCTAGCTGAAGCACATTTGGTTTTTATTGCCAGCCTGGTCCGGGTTCAGTTGGGATCTTTGCCATTTCACAAAGTTGTAGTGGAGTGGCAGCACGAGCCTGCGGTCTTGTGAGTTTAGAACCTATAAAGGTAATAAATATATCTAGTTCTATTTTCCCTCCCTGAGTCTAGGCACCAAAAATCTGTTAGGGCTCTGTCTAAAGAACTGTCGACTTTTACAGATTGCAGAGATCCTTAAAGATCGTCCTACTTGGTTCCGTGACTGTCGGAGCCTTGAAGTTTTCACTATGTTCCCTGCAGGAAATGGAGGAACCATCGAGCTGCTATATACACAGGTTAATGTAGTGATAAAATTCACATCAAATTTGTTCCTTGCTTTTGGAAAATAAATGATGGATAATTGCTTTCAGACATATGCCCCAACTACTCTGGCTCCTGCCCGTGATTTTTGGACTCTGAGATACACAACCACATTGGAAAACGGCAGCCTTGTGGTATGTGTTTTTCTGAATTAGAAGTTTTTGCATGATTTGCTTGGGGACAGATTTAGCAGCTACTAGCTAGGTTGCGTTTTCATATTTTTGATATTCACACCGACCTCCTTCTGTTGATCAACGAAGGTATGTGAGAGGTCGCTCTCTGGTACTGGGTCTGGCCCAAACGCAGCTGCAGCTTCACAGTTTGTGAGAGCTGAAATGTTTCCATCTGGATATTTGATCAGGCCGTGTGATGGTGGAGGCTCCATTATCCACATTGTAGATCACCTTAGTCTCGAGGTCATAACCTTTTTTCTTGTTTGAGCTTTGCAAGCCGTACTTTTCTTAGATGGCTTATTCTCGAATGACATTTTTGTCCCATCGTCCAGGCTTGGATTGTGCCAGAGGTCCTTCGCCCACTCTATGAATCTTCAAAAGTTCTTGCACAGAAAACCACTATTGCTGTGAGTACAATATCTACTTATTTCATATTCCAAATGCGGTCAAGGATTTGACAGAAACATGTGCTGACGTGCATAGTTCTTTTATGACTAAGCACTGTTATTTTGACAGGCGATAAAATATATTCGGCAGATAGCTCAGGAGACGAGTGGCGAGGTTGTATATGGTCTTGGTAGACAACCGGCTGTTTTACGCACTTTTAGCCAGAGGTTAAGCAGGTAATCCACTTTTAATATTTCTCACTCATAAATGTTGCATATAAGGATTGCCAATCTTACACTTGCAGCATTGAAGTAAGAATATGGGAATGATTAGCAATCTAAATGTTTATCCTCTGCAGAGGCTTTAATGATGCAGTTAATGGGTTCAACGATGATGGGTGGTCGATATTGAATTGTGATGGTGCTGAAGATGTGGTGATTGCCATCAGTTCTGCGAAAAACCTAAATAGTGGGTCTCTTCCCATGCTCGGAGGAGTTCTCTGTGCAAAAGCATCTATGCTACTTCAGGTGCTAATTATTCGACAATTGTCGAACATGAGAGCTTTTATAACAATTAATATGGTTGTGTTATTTACTCGTTTTACTAACCTATGCCTGGATTCTGTGTTTTTACGTCCCAGAATGTCCCTCCGGCAGTGCTGGTTTGCTTCCTAAGGGAGCATCGATCAGAGTGGGCGGACTTCAACATTGATGCCTATGCTGCTGCATCATTGAAAAGCACTTACGTGTATCCCGGGATGAGGCCCACTAAATTTACCGGAAGCCAAATCATCATGCCGCTAGGCCATACTATTGAACATGAAGAGGTTTATGTTATCCTATGATAAACTTGTGTGCCATAACTCCATAGAAAATCGAAGCTCTTGTACATATGGAGCAACCAATAATGGAATTTGCATTGCAGATGCTTGAAGTCATTCGACTGGAAGGACATTTACTCAGTCATGAAGATGCTTTTATGTCCAGAGATATTCATCTTCTGCAGGTGTTTTTTTTATTTTTGTAAATTGATGATTTTTAAGAGGCATTTCGATCTCTTCGTGGCTAACGTTTTGGGAATCGATTCTTATCTGCAGATGTGTAGTGGAATAGATGAGAGCGCTGTTGGAGCATGCTCGGAGCTTGTCTTTGCACCAATTGATGAGATGTTTCCGGATGACGCGCAATTGCTGCCTTCTGGCTTTCGGATAATCCCACTCGATCCAAAACCAGTTGAGTTCCTAAATCAACTCCCTATTTGCGATACTTGCTATTTATGTATTAGTTGATTGAGTTTCATAATATCCTCTCAATCTGGCAGGGTGACTTGCAAGAATCGTTAGCCTTACACAAGACGCTAGATTTGACGTCAAGTCTGGAAGTTGGCCCTGCTGCGAGCAACAACGGAAAAGTTGCTGGAGGAGCTTACAGTGCTCGATCTATTCTGACTATCGCGTTCCAGTTCCCATTTGAGAGCAATTTGCAGGACAATATTGCTTCAATGGCACGCCAGTATGTTCGTAGTGTGATTTCCTCTGTGCAGAGGGTTGCTATGGCTATCTCTCCCTCGGGAATAAGCCCTTCGATAGGTTCAAAGCTATCTCCAGCCTCACCGGAAGCTGTGACCCTTGCACATTGGATCTGTCAAAGTTATAGGTACTACTGATTGTAGTTTCGTGGTCACGCACACGTGTGCAGAAATCAAAAGGAAACATTCCTAACATTCTCCTCTTTTGTTGCAGCCTGCATACTGGGGCAGAGCTGCTTGCAGCTGAATCTTCGAGTAGTGAAGCCTTGTTGAAATCGCTGTGGCATCACCAAGACTCCATCTTATGCTGCTCGCTGAAGGTACTCGTTAAACATTCCTGTTATGCCCGTGGTGAAGTGTCCATAACCGGTGCTGTTTTGTGATTGTCAGGCGGTGCCAGTGTTCACGTTTGCGAACCAGGCGGGGCTGGATATGCTGGAGACGACTCTAGTCACTCTGCAAGATGTTACTCTAGACAAGATATTCGACGATTGTGGGCGCAAGGCGTTGTTCTCGGAGTTGGCCAAGATCATGCAACAGGTGAGTTGAGTTGGTGTGCGTTGGTAATCATTGTATACCGGATGCATGCAGCTGAAAAGTGGCTTGATATTCGCAGGGATTTGCTCACTTGCCCGGTGGTATCTGTATGTCGACAATGGGGCGCCACATCTCGTACGAGCAGGCCGTTGTGTGGAAGGTGTTTGCGGAGGACAGCGCGAACGCGAGCGACGTGCACTGCCTCGCCTTGTCATTTGTGAATTGGTCCTTTGTGTGAATCAAGTTTGATTGCCCAAGAAACGGTCGACATCAATGGATGAGTGCTGCTCCCAAGGATTTTGAGGGATGGCGCCAATCGAGATGGCTTGTGTTAATTTATTTCACATTTAATTGATGCTGGAATGTACATTCTGCTGTCATCTTTGTTGAGTTTTGAATTGCATTTGCTCAATTTAGAGAGAGAAAGATTAGATGTGTGAGTCTTCATTTCAAACATTATTATCTGTTTCTACACCTACAAAATATAAAGGCAGATAGGAAAGAAAAAAGATTAAAAAATCAATTGAAAAACTCACTTTTATTCATAAAAGTTAAAATATAATCAAAACCCGTCCCTCCATCGGCACCACAGCACTGCTCATTTTTCAAAATCTCCAATCAAAATCAAAATCTGAGGTGGGAGGGAAAGACTTACAAATTCGAAACAACTAAAGTTATTGGGTCCAATGGAAACGGCCATACAATCTCCATATAAAGTTATGCCCACGCACGGGGTTCATTCGGGTCAACCAAGATGTTATTTGACGACTATGTCAAAATAGGGTCAGTGATAATTCATTCTAATATCATCACAACGGTTAGGATTGAACCTCTAAAGGTAAGGGCTGCCAAGGGCCAACCGGAACCGGCGGTTCGACCCTGAATCGGTCCCGTGGTCAACGGTCCGGGCCGAACCGCCAAACGTTAAGGGCTTCGACCCTTGGCCCGATGTTAAACCCTAAATCGCCGATTCCGGCGCGGCAACCGAGGGTCAGCAGGCGGCAGGCCTAGGGGTGCAGGGCTAGCCTTGACCGGCAGGGCTATTGGGGCACGGACGGCGAGGCGAACCGCCGGTTTGGGCGGTGAACACAAACGATGAATTCATCGAGTTCGAACGATCCGAGGTCGAGGAGGACTACGATTAAGTAAGTTAAGGTAAGAGAACTACGTGGGCTTTGATTCTTCATTATTCAATGAAGATACGTAAGTCACTCAATTTTAACATGGTATGATAGTCAATTAGCAATATATTCACTTATTTCTAATAAAAAGAAAAAGTGTATGTAATAAACATGGTATGAGATCAATGAAGTTTTATTTTCCACCAAATAGAACATGAGATAAAAAGAGTGGAGATACTAAAGTGTGATAGATATTTTTCCATATTTTTTCCCTTCTTTTTTCATGACAATCTTATAATCAAAGAAAACATACCCTAAAGGGACACGGAGCAACAATTTACCTCCGCCGTGAAAAAGAATATGGCTAAAAGTTTAAACTTTTATGGAATTGAGTATGAAGTTGCTAGGCGCTCACCACCTATTCGATTAAATGTTTCAAATAAAAACCATATATAATTTTGTTATCTTAATTTAATTTTTTAACTGTCATTGATAATTCATTTAACTTTTGTAACTTGGGAGTTGGGATATCATGTCAATTTTAATTTATGCATAATTTGAATTTGGTAATAAAATGGCTAATCATAGAATTTGTGCATTCTTATTATAATTTTCAAAATTGGAACACGAACTTGGTCCTGTTTACTTGTTTTTTCTGATGCCCTTTTAACCATTCATGTCCTTCATGACACGAATAGAGGCTCGGATTCCCTTTCTAATGATTTATGGGATGCTTTTGAGCACGCGCGTCGACATATTGTTATTAATTTTTGTCATGCTAGAAGACAGGCTAATTAATAAAGCGGCACATGAGTTAGCCGCATTTGCTCTCGTTGGCTCTCTGGCTCCAATAGATTGTTATTTTTTATTAATGTAAATTTCGATTTTCCCTAAAAAAAATATGTATCAGCTATCGATCCATATATTAAAGCATTTCTTAAAAAAACACCAATAATTTAAGGGATTATGACAAAAAAAATACACGAACTTTAAAAAAATTGCAATTTTCACACGAACTTTCAGTTAAACCAAAAAATACATGAATTTATGTTTTTTGTTGCAATTTTCACTTGAGTTTCATTTTCAATGAAATTAAAGTTTAATTGATAATCGAAAATTCACCTGATGTTGCTATAACTTCTAATGATGATGAATATTTAGAAGCTCGAAAGTTTAATAAGGCAAAAGTTTATATATTTAACTTATTTTCAACTGACAATTAAGCTCTAATTTCGTTGAAAATCAAACTTAGGTGAAGATTGCAATAAAAAACATAAATTCATGTATTTTTTTAGTTTAATTGAAAATTCAGGTGAAAATTGCTACTTTTTTCAAAGTTTGTGTATTTTTTGGCCATAACCCTATAATTTAATTAAATACAATAAAACAACATTTTAATTGGACAGTAAAAACAATGTAAAATTCGCATGTCTATATATGGCACGCGCCATCCTCCTCATCAGATGCACACAAACACGAAATTAAAGAGAGCATGCGAATTAAAAATTTAATAATATTGGAAATAAGTAACCACTCTCATTAAATATAAACCAAATGACAGCTGTCTTGCCGCTTTTGATTTACTTTCCCCTGCACTTCTCACTAGTCCACTTTGTGCCTTAAATTATGAATTTTCACCTTTACCTTTCAATTTCATTATTCAAACCCAATTAAGGTTCTAATCGTTCCACCCCGCTTAAACTAATGTGTAATTAGAATTAGTGGCGAAGACACAGCATTAACGGAAAAGGCAAATAATTGGGTGGGTGGCTTTTCCAAATTCAAAACATTAATAATCCCATCCCACGTGATTAGATCGACATTTTTCGGACTATGCGAGGACATATCTGGAAATTAAATTATTTGATTGGGATCGCACGTGACCCGCGCTTTTCACGTATATCTTGCATGGACTGCTGCCTGCAACCATCATCGTGTATCTATGCATCATTTTTGTTTTAATATATTATATATACACACACAAATATCTTGGAAAATATTTATACTGATTTTTTATTTTTTTTGTAATCATAACTATATCTATATGACTACGTAATACTGCATTCTCAGGTGTTGTACCTTTTTCTTGTGTACGTAGCTTCAGTAATAATTGAACGTATGAACTAATTCACTTTAGTGTTAACTATTGAGTTTATTAGTGTATCGTGTTTATATTTATACGTTGATAATAATTGTAAATGACAAATGTAATTAGTGAGTTAAGACAAATTTGCCACACAAACTGCTATCCTTTTAAACATGGATGATGAATTTAATTAATAGAAATGAAAAAAGGAAATCATAGTAGGAAAGTAGAAAGCAATAATTATACTCCCTCCGTTCACGATTTAATGCCCCACTTTGATGTGGACACGGAGACTAAGAAAACTGAAAAAGATGATGTGGATGAAATATAAGAACAGTTGACTAAAGTGATAAAGATAGTTGACTAAGGCCTAGTTTGATAACATTGGTTGGTTTGGGCTTGGTTGTTGTATACTAGAAGGCCCATTGTTGCTAGGGCATGACTAATAGTCTTTTATTATATTTGATAGGATTGTTTAAATGTAAGATTATTATTTTCAAGTGTTCGATAGCACAGTGTATTCACTGGATTCATAATTGAAATTACAAGCTTGTCCTTACAACATACAGCAAATACCAAGCCTACCCCTCGCTTCTGATTTCCGTCAACAGCTTCTGAGAATCTGAATTCCGCCATTATTAATCCTTGAAGCCAAGAATGGATTGTTGTAGTATCTCATTTGGAATTACAGTTCGCAGGAGCCAAAATTTTATGTCGACATTTTCACACCATGGATCCTACTCAACAAGGTAACACAATATCTATATTTTCAGAAGTGTTTTGGGTTGAAGAGTGTTGATTCGAATCTACATACAATGTTGTGATTATATGAACTGTTGTTTTTTGTTGGGCATAAGCATTATTTTCTTATTTTGTCTAATCATTTTTTGGCTTTGTGTAAGCAATTTGCGATTTCATTTTTTTCTGTTCGAATATTTTTTTTCATTTGAACTGAATGCCATTGTTATGAAGGTGCCATTGATTTGTTATGAAGGTGCCATTGTTTTTGTCTATATTATGTTTACATATCAGTTTTTTTACATCCGTAGCTTCATTTGTACGTAATAAATCTTGATTTTTTTTCTCTAATCAGTTAGATATGCATATGCTAATGTATATTTGAGTGAGTACTCTGAAATAAAGATGATACATTGGGATTTTATAACCAGTTCTACGGAGCCTTCTTCACGACAAAGAAGATGAAAATGGCAGATTTGATGTTCCCAAATTTTTAAAATCGATTTTCAGAGGGCAAATATGAAATTTGAATTTTTAAATGAAGTTGTGCCCTCCTTGATTAATGTAAACCGGCACCCAACGCCGGTTAATTAAACGAGGCGAAACAACATAATTAATGCGGGCCGTTGGGCTGATACGGGCCACTTTGGTTATTTTCCAATTCTATCAAACACCAAGTACATGTCAGATTAATTAACAAACTAACGTATCCAACCCTATCAAACTGGGCCTAAAGTGATAAAGGTGTTGTGAGTGAGTCTGCTAGTTTTAAAGTGTAGTAAATATAAAGTATAAAAATGATAAAAGTGTTTTAAGGTGGGTCCATTAGTGGCAAATGGTAGTAAATATAGGAAAAGAAGAAAAGTAAACTGGTACAAAAAGCAGAATATGACATTAAATTGTGAACATATTTTTAAAGGTAAGTAGGACATTAAATTGTGGACGGAGGGAATATGTGTATGTTGGCCTAGTGATAATGGTGAAGTCATGAATCCTTAACGATGGGCTAAATTTTTTAGGCAGTGCCGTCTTGTACATGGGTGCAAGTCGATAACTTTGAGCCCAATTATTTAGGTGAAAAAGGAGCTATATTTCATAGCTCTAATACATTATAAATAATTTAAGAAAGACGAGCTAGTTGTTTAAGTTTGAGAAAACAATGATAATTAATTTCGACGTGTACTCATTGATTAAAATTAAAAACATCACAAAATCTTCTTATTTTCAATTGTTAAGAAAAATCTCATTCTCTATGTTCGCGACTAAATTGCCATTTACCCCTTATATTTCATACAATTTCACAAGGCGCAAGCATGTGCAAAATATTTTTGAATTTGTAGGAATGTTATTTGATTAATAGCTGAAGCATATATATGAACCCAATATTTGAAAACAATATGAATTATTAATTTTTCTTTTCATATTGGGGGTGAGCCAATTTTAGTGATAGTGATAGTATGATTAATACTTAGGCTAAACATTTAATATTCGAATGATCAAATTAACCAATCATACGATCTTTTTAAACTATTAATATCCCCTAAAACAGTAAACATTGATTATTGGAAATGTAGTTGAGAACAATGGACAAAACCACACAATTTTTCTATTGATAATTTAAAACTTATTTGAGTTTAATAAAACATTGAACTTAAAAGAGAATCAACTAATAATTCTAAAACAATATTTTTTACTAACTATAATTTGTTCAAACTTAATTATTTATTTCTTTTCGATGGGAGAACGAAAACAAGCATAATGCGTAATCTTAACGTGACAAATTTCGCTAAATGATGGGCAATCTTATTCGTGTGATTTCGGCAAATTTCTTTTCCTACACCAACTATCACACGAGCTATTGAGAATGAAGAAGTTCTTGTGATTTCGTTCGGAGAATTTTTATGTTGGGGTAATTGCCCTAAATACATTACCTTTCCCCATTTTTTGGAATTGCACATCACTTTTAAAATCCGCCTCATAATACATAACCTTTATTTTTCTTCTGGAATTGCACATGGTCAATCAACCACCAACCGGAAATTAATATAATTTTTATGTTCAATTCAAAGGGTAACATGATAAATATAATTATCAAATAAGTTAAGTCATAGTAAAAATTTGATAAACACAATATATTATACTATGTGGTCCTATAATTGTCTTATAATTTGTGCTCCTTATAAGATTCTACCACAAGATCATGATCTTACAAATACTTTATAGATTAAATGCAAACATTTTATACATTAATGGGAAGTGGTTTGTGATTTGTATCATTGTATGTTAAGTAAAAAAATTATTTAATCATACGTGATCCAATAAACTAAAATTGCATAACATTGACTTATCAAAAAAAAGAAAAATCATAACACTGAACATGATACATATATAGCAATTTGAAAATGAAATAAAATATGGTCAGGTCAGCCATATTAAAAATTGGGATCCGATGTCACAATTCGTCCCATTGCCATCAAGTCAGTGTCTCATTCGACGTTCAAATTTGATTTAGATACAACTAATAGTACTATTAAATATCAAATTAGATATAGATTTTTTTTAAAAAAATGAATGATAGTAAAATTGTTCTGATTATTTTATCCGTGTGTACGCAATCAGGCAATTTCGTCGGCTTCTGTTTCCAATTTATACCTTCACCCAATTAATAAATGAAGAAAATAACTGAAAAAATTGAAAGAAAAATAAAAAGTCTGTAGCCGCGCTCGATCTTTGCGGCTCTTTCGATCTTCGAAGGATTAGGGTTTTCAATCTCCACTGCTCATCTTTTGCCCCAATTTCTCCCGCATCCCTCGTTTAAAATTTGAGCTAAATCCTCAAATTTCATGCCTGGATTCGATTTTTGAGCTCACAGATCTACTCAGCTCGCTCTATTTATCATTTGCTTAGCCATCCGTCTCCACCCATAGCAACACGGCCGCGCAGACGCCATGTTCTGGAAGCTCACTGCTATGTCCGCTTCATCTCCTGTAAGTAAAGAGGGAAGTTGTTCTTTAGTTTGCGTATACTTTTTCGCTATCGAGTTAATCAACGATTAAGTCACTAAATTTTGTGTTTTAGTAGTTTTGAGCTTGAATTTAGTTCTGAGAAACTTGACGTCATGTTTTGCTTAGAATAGCTATGGAATTATTATTTTTCTGAAAATTTGTTCTACATTTCGCGATTTTAGTAAGAGCAGTTGGTGCTTTTATGTCGGGACCTGTATAGAATTTTCTGGTTGTGCACTGGAGCTACATATTTTCTGGTATTTTGCTGCTGATTGAACTCTGCAATTGCTGGTTGTGATTTCACGAGAACATGCTTGAAGCTGCAGCTTGTACTATTAGTTTGTGGAACGTAGTGGGGAAGGAAATGACATATGTTTTAGATATTTCTTATTGTTTTGATTGGTAGATTGTTTGATATAATGTCATCCACAGCCTAGGTTACGGCTAGCCTAACATATAGAGATATGCTTGCACATTGGCCTATCTCCCGTATGCTTCTCTTTAGCGCGGGGCTACTCATCAGTAATTTTCTAGTTGCTCTGTCATGGTTGACGCTAATTTCTGATCTGATGTTGGCTCATGTTGGGTTCAGGTTGAGGCTGTGCTGGATAAGGAAAATTTTACTTTGGAAGAACTTTTGGATGAAGAAGAGATAATCCAAGAATGCAAAGCATTGAATAGCCGTCTTATTAATTTGTATGATCGGTTGACTGTTTCTTTTGGCATTTTCTAATCTATAAAAGGAATTTTAGATTTCCTTTTATGTGGAAATAATCATGAAATCATGATCTTTAGATTTCTTGGTTGTCTTCTTAAGTTGTTAAGTAAATTGATTTCAGTTTGAGGGATAGGGCTCAGGTGGAGCAGCTACTGCACTATATTGTTGAGGAGCCTCCTGAAGATGCAGATAGCAAACGAACTTTTAAGTAAGTCAATGTTGTTAGAAATCAATCATATTGTCTGAAGATTTTTCTCGGTTCCAATAATTTACTACAAAAATGACCATGAATGAACTAGTCCTTTTGGAAGATTTTATTTGTTTTTTAACCTCGTTTTCACTATGCAGGTTTCCTTTCATTGCCTGTGAAATTTTTACGTGTGAAATTGATGTCATCTTGAAGACTTTGGTGGATGAGGAAGAGGTGCGATCATGCTATTGTTCTACTGAGAAGTGCATGCATGCTGGTTTCAATTTTTTGGCTCACCTTATTGTTTAACTGAATTATCTGTCTTGCAGCTTATGAATTTACTCTTCTCTTTTCTGGAACCAGACCGTTACCATAGTGCACTGTTGGCTGGGTATTTTAGTAAGGTTTGATTGATTATTCTTGTATAATATTTTTTGACCAGTTGATTATAGCAAATTACTTGTTAACTGCATGGTGCATTTCAGGTTGTGGTATGTTTAATGCTGCGGAAGACCGTTCCTCTAATGAATTATGTTAAGGTGATCTTCATATTACTCCTTCCTCTGTGTATTATTCTTAATTGACTGAGTCTTAATGGCTAAGTGAATATGCTATTACATATTTATGAAAATGTGGAGCTGAGAAATGTTTGGAGTTAAGGAGTTTATTTATTTCTTTAGTTTTGCTGGGATGCTAAATACATTGATCGGTAAAGATGTAAAAGTTTCGTCTGATACTTTGTGAAGCATGTCTTCGTTTAATAATTGGAAGAAATGTTTCTAATATGAGCATTTCTAATTCATTCTGATATCACTTGCGTCAGGCTCATCAAGATGTATTTAGGCAGCTGGTTGATTTGATTGGTATCACATCCATAATGGAGGTTGGTCTTGAACTGTTTGCTTCTTATACATCCAATAGGGCTATCTTATTACCACTGTATTTGGTTGATTCTAGATTCTTATTTGGTTTTTCATCAGGTCTTGGTGCGACTTGTAGGTGGAGATGACCATCTCTACCCAAATTCTTTGGATGTGATGCAGTGGTTGGCTGACAGCAATTTGTTAGAAATGATTGTCGATAAACTTAATGACTCAGTAAGTGGATGTTTGAAGAACCTGTGGCTTTTCTCCTAGGAATCATCACAATTGATGTAGTTGTCTAGTTTTAATGGCTAGGTGAATGGTGTATTCATACATTTCGCTAACTGTTGTATTTCTCGCAGTTATCTGCATATTTTTACTATCGAATACAAATATACACATTCCAGGACTGTTCTGGATTGCCCTACCTCTGCTTCTCCACACCTCAAGCTGTTGCTACTTAATGTTATCTGAATATGCTATAAAAAAATTGTATTGCCAATTTTTGGTTGTCAGCACGATATAATGCCGATGCTTGATTGTGTTTGATTAAGTTTGTATGGTCTTCTATGCATGTACTTGCTGATGGCACTGCTACTATGTGTTGTTAATACTAATCTGCTATTTATCAGGGATTGGTTGTTAAAGTAATATAATGAGGAACTTCATAGGTGTCCATTGCTTGTGCTGTCATGCATCTTGGGACGATGAAACTATCCTGTATCTTCATTCTTAAATTGTAACTTGGATTTCACTCAGGTTTTTCATTCTTCCAGATCTTAACATGGCTTTTTCTGAGATTGAAAATATGGACTTAAGAGGACTAGGCTTTACTAATATCATATTTGGCTGGTTTAGCTTGTAAGTTTGAGGATAGTTTGCTTAGCGCTCACTTCAAATAATGACTCAGCCCTGTTTGTGCTATCTGAAACATACCGTTTTCTTTGCCATCCAGAATCCCCCTGAAGTACATGCTAATGCAGCAGAAACATTATGCGCTATAACCAGGAACGTGCCATCTCCTCTGGCCACTAAACTATCGAGTCCAGGGTTCGTAACTGTCTAATATATTTTGTTTTAACTATGGACATTTCTGTGAATATGTATAATCTCACCAACTTTCCCTAATGTGCAGCTTCGTGGGTAGAATATTTGGTCATGCACTCGAAGACTCCCATTCAAAATCTGCCCTTGTCAACTCTCTGTCTGTTTGTATTTCACTATTGGATCCAAAAAGATCAATGCCTTCACCAGTATTTTACTCCTTCAGAAGTCAACATGTGTATGAACCACCAGTGCATGTCAATCCTGATACAGTTGGTGCTATGCTTCCAAAACTAGGTATCTAGCTGCAAATTGTTGATAAAATCATAAAATACCTTTGGTATAATATTGTGCTTGAGGGGAAAAGGACCTGAATATAGCTCATTTGTAGTTGCCTCTTGCACTCTTGAACAACTAGATTTTTCTGAAGCCACTGTTTTTAGCTTCTTCTGTTGTTGTCTATATGTCACCATGGTTTCTGATTTCCTAAAACTGCATTTATAAGCCGGGATGTCTTTTGTGTTCAGGAGAGCTCCTGGTGCTTTTGAATGTTTCATCCGATGAGAAGGTTTTACCGGTGACATATGGTGAATTGAGGCCTCCTCTTGGAAAGCATCGATTAAAGGTTAGTTAACATGCTATTGTGACATTCACGTTAGCTCCTCTTCCCTAGCCTGCATTTTAACCACACTAGATAAGGATAATTCAAAAGTTGTGTGATTCTAATTCTACTTTTAAGTGCACTAATTAGTTTTAAGTATAGGAGCCAACGTAATATTATTGTGGTGTGGGGGTAACAAACCAATATTACTGCTATTGTACAAGAACTCAATATTATCTTGATGTCCGGACTCTAGTTTTCTAATTCTTTTTAACATTAATATAATACCCCTAAGATATAATGTGCACAATTCATTTGGAAATGTAGGAAAAAGTCATATACTTTGCTATTGGTGTAACTCTGCTTCTGTCCTCAACTTTAGTGTTACTGTGGTACCTGATTTCAGGTTGTGGAATTCCTTGCTGTGCTGCTAAAAACTGGCAATGAAGTGGCAGAGCAGGAATTGGTCAGCTCTGGGACAATTCACAGAGTCCTTGATCTCTTTTTTGAGTAAGAGTTTTGATGTTCCACTACTTAGCTTATCCTTTTTAGTTATATTATGTTTAGCAGCAAAGTACGGCCTTAATTAATGCCTTAATGGAGCTTAGTGTCTCTACATTGGAAGGTATACTGCCTTATCCCTTCTCCAATGATCCTATTTTTCTGGTTCAGGTACCCCTACAATAATGCTTTACATCATCACGTGGAGAGCATATTATATTCATGCTTGGAAAGCAAAAGTAGTACCATTGTTGATCATCTTCTTGTGGACTGTAATCTGGTAGCTAAGATTCTTCAAGCAGAGAAAAATTCGACACTTGGTGAACTTAATCAGGTAATTTTTCCCAAATTGTTTCTTGTTGTTCATGCATACTTGTCTCGTGTATATTATTCTGTTTACTTCCACCTTTATGAAGGGAGAATTGAAGTTGGCACCTGCATTCTAGAACTAGAAAGCTGAGAAATGCAAGTACTGTGGTTCAGGAAGCCACAGAGTATAATCTGTATATGATGCATTTTATTCAACTATATGGATATCATGATCTTCTCTAACTTTTACATTCTGTTTAATATGATTAATAGATGTGAACTACCATGGAGCTTCTGCTTACCATCTCTCTTTCTATTCTTCTGTGAGTTTTGACTTATAGTTGTGGTTTAGCAGCCAACTCTGCCAGCTTCTGGAAGATCTGCTCCTCGAGCAGGATACTTTGGGCACTTGACACGTATATCAAATAAATTAATTCAGATGGGGAATATTGAAATTCAAAAGCATCTTCAGGTTAGTTACACGCTCAGAATTTCTCCAATATTCATGGCATGTTCCTGCTTCTTAGATCTATATCTTAGGTTAACAGATTTTTTATTAAAGATCTTTGATTTTAGTTTAGTAAGGTAGTATGTAAACTTATTTGCTATGTTTCTGAATTTGGTTATCGTAGGTTATGATATATTTTATATGCTTTTCAGGAAAACAGTGAGTGGAATGAGTGGCAGACTACTATCTTACAGGAGCGTAACATAGTCGAGAATGTTTACCGGTGGGCTTGTGGGTATGCATTCTCTCCTTTCTCTCCCAATGACCCTGAACAAATTGTGATGGTTGCTGGTGTTTATTATCTTATTACTACCAAAGTTAAACGTGAAAATAATTTATGCACTTTACGGAGGAAGCTTATAATTACAATACAATAGTAGCTTTTTACTTACCTGCCTCTGATATTGGTTTTAGCAGATTAGCTGTGGTTGAGGGTGTGGGCGGTATTTAATTTTATCTTTCAATCACTATATATTGTTCATTAATATTGGGGTTACTGCAAGTCCCTTCTATCTCTCTGCATGGCAAGTTTTCTTGGCCCTATTAGACTGTAGTCCTGAGAATTATAATTCTCTCTTCTTTGCAGCCGGCCAACTGCACTTCAAGACAGGACCAGGGATAGTGACGAGGAAGATGTTCATGACAGGGACTATGATGTTGCAGCTTTGGCAAATAACTTGAGCCAAGCATTTAGATACAGCATATATGATAATGATGATGCTGAGGTAATGTAAACAATTGGTATAAAGAAACCTGTATTTGACTTTCTCCATGCATGACTACAAAAAATCTTTCTCCAAACATGAAACAGCTGTATAAGTTATTCATCATTAATTACTGCCAAGTGCCAATCATTTAGATAGAGCATATATGACAACTTTTTCCAAGCATGAAGATATCTATTGAGGTGTGTATTCATTGTGCAGGGTAATGTATCTCTTGATCGTGATGATGAGGTAATTTGGCCTCCTATTTTCCTTGCCCTTTATTTACTTAAGTTGAAATTCAATGTTGTTTTAATTCATACCTTTACTCTGAAGAACAACCATGGTGGATTTTTTAGCCATATTGATCCTTATGGTATTGCCTGAGTATTGACTCATGAAATTGATGAAATTTCTAGGATGTTTACTTTGATGACGAGTCCGCAGAAGTTGTAATTTCATCCTTAAGGTTGGGTGACGACCATGGGAGGTGAGTTCTGTTAGTTCACTTTTTTAAATAACATTAGGTGTACAAATTTAGTAGTGAGACTTCTAGGGTCTGTTGGTATTCTGACGGGGGAGTCCTCAAATTTAACTTTGATACTGGTACAGAGTAAGGGTTAGTAGTTTAATATTTCCCTAGCAGGATGTCAGAGGGCAAAAAACAGGGAGCTTTGTTAGAATGGCTTCAAGAGTCTAGGCGTATCTCATTGTTGTGTGATGTTGCTTTTTGTTTCTATGCAGCAGTTTGTTCACAAATTCCAACTGGTTTGCGTTCCAAGATGACAGATCTGGTGGTAATGAAGCTACCGGCACCTCATCTTCTGATGCGCTAGACAATCTTAAGTTGAATGGTACATCAAATGGTGGTGACAGCAGCGCTGATGATGAGGTAGTGGTTGGAGAGATTGAGGAATTATCCGCAAGTAAAACTTCTAGCAATGGCTCATCTGCTGCCACAAATCCTTTTGTTGATGAGTTCATTGCGAACAACTCCAGTGTTGGTGACTCAGTGAATGAGAAAACTGGTGCCTCCAACGACCTGGGTTTCTTTAATTTTGAGGCACCAGAAAATGACGATCCATTTGAAGACAGGCCAATGCCTGAATGGGTAGCATGGGGTGAAGTTTCAGATCTTCAAGTTGGTGGGTCTAGCCTGAACCCCTTTGAAGACGAAGGAGGCATGGCAGACAACAATGTGCATTCTGTAGAGGCGAGTAATGCTTCGTTTAGTACCACTTCAAGTGGAGGCTCCCTACCAAATGGGACATCCAGTTCTGCTGATTCCTGCAACGACTCAGATATGCCCGATTCTAGTCAGAGGAGTGTTGTTGCGCCTTGTTTGTTTGAAGAGGATGTTGAGTTTATTGGCGTAGAGTTAGAGGGTACAGAAAAGGCTATGGAGCATGCTCTGAAGGAAGGAATTGTAGGAGAAGCGGGGCCGCTAAAAAGGAATATCATACCAAATAGCCTAGAGGAGTCAGATGATGGCGGTGCTGGTAT
Source organism: Salvia miltiorrhiza (assembly GCF_028751815.1). NCBI lineage: Eukaryota > Viridiplantae > Streptophyta > Magnoliopsida > Lamiales > Lamiaceae > Salvia > Salvia miltiorrhiza. The sequence continues at coordinate 7,678,288 of NC_080394.1, read as the reverse complement.
GAAGAAGGAATTCAATGACGCCAATTATTGGAGAGTTGATCAGGAAGTTGCAGTGTCAGAATAAACTAGAATCAACCTCCGAACCGCGATGGTGGTGCGTGCCGTGGAGGATTATGCAGCTGACATATGTACAGTAGTACGGTATGTTCTTGTTTGATTAAATGGGATGTTAGTTGTTGTGTCTGATTATTTATTTCAGGGTTGGTTCAGTTTTGTCCAAGTTATTTTGGGGGCATTCTCCCCCCGTCTTTTCATTAAGACGTTCACATTTGCTGACAATGAAGAGACCATTAGTTGTGTAAGATGAAATATCAAGTGATGTTTTCACTTTATAGAATGCGTTGAGTTGGTTAATAGTAATACTCCTTCCCTCCCAGCTTTTAATATTCAATTTTTCTTTTTTGGCCGTCTCATATTTTAGTATTCATTTTTATTTTTAATAAAAGTAGATGATACTCTTACTCCACTTTACTTATTTGAATACTCATAAAATGTGGGATTTTTATTTTACTCATAACACATTCAATTATTTTATTAAAATTCGTGTTATATTCAAAGTTGGGATAAAGAGCCCGAGAGAGTATTACATTTTTTGCACGAGTACGTAATTCAGCAGTTGGAAACCGCCGCCGCCTTTTTGTAGGTTGAAAAATTATGTGAAAGCACAAAAAGAGAAGACGATCACGATCTCTCTTTCCTTTCCATGAGAGATCCAAACTATTCTCTGACCAAAGATTCGTTTCATACTTAAACTCCGATCCAACATAATTAAAATCCTTAAAATTTCTTATTCATTTTTTATTTTTTCTATTGTAATTCCACATCAGCCTTTAATAAGCCTAGTTAGATTTTCATTTGCTCAAAGAGAGTCGGATGTTATATTAGTAGTATAATTTTTAGATAGCTTGTTATGTGCAACTTCTGTGATTTGGATCGTTTTGATATAATGGTATATTTTCTTTAAAACTATTTCTCCCATTTAAATGTTTATATTTTTCCTTCAGTCAGAATCTCAGGTCAGGACACAAAAACTCAATTATTAATTTCATCATTCCAAAATATTATCATAAAAGCTTGTACCACTCCATCCACACAAATTATACTTGAGGGTGTGTTTGCTTTGAGCTACAAGAGAGGGATAACCTACATTTATCACTTTATACTTTGTTTGTTTTGATGTATAAAAAAATTTAGGCAGATTGTATAATTTTATACCTAAGAGAGTGGATAAATATATTATCCTTCAAACTAAATACTAAGATATAACAAATATAGTCTCCACTTTAAGTAGTAAGTTTATACCTTATTATATTATCCCTTCATTTAAATGGATAAAAAACAAACACACCCTGAGTGTATATTGTAATATTTCTATGTCTATATAGTAATAACAATTGCGGACTGTTCCGTTTTAAAAAAAATAAAAAATGATTGCGAACTGTTTGATATAGTAACTTCAGATCAAGTTTTCTACTATCCGTTTCTAGATAGTAAATGTTCAATTATTAATTATATCTTCTTCAAAAAAAAAGATATTAATTATATCACTAATTAATTTAGTTATTTCTAATTATAGTACTCCATCTGTTTCACAAGAGTGTGCATCACTTTTGATAACACATATTTTAATAAAATATTAAATGAGTGTATTAGGAGTTGAAAAGGTAATTCATTTTATTACTAAAATAAGAATAAAAATTAAGGAGTTATTGGTGGGTAGTATTCAAAAATGACAAATACATATTTTTGTGGGACGTTTCAAAATAAAAATAAGAACACACTTTTATGAAACGGAGGGAACATTATTTATGATAGTACTTTAATTTTCCTCTAAACTAATCTAATTAGTTAAACTAATTAGTTAACAGGAATTGTGATGTTAACATACAATTAACAATTCCTAATTTTAAACAACTCAGAAAATTAATCTATTTTATGCTTTTCTTTTGAAAGCTCTGCGTTCTCTTTTGTAGGTGGAGAACATCGAGAAGTGGATTGGGCTCGTGAAAGATGATTTGATGATTCCTTCTCCCGTCTAGGACTTATCCTATCATTCTTGAGGTCTTAGGCGAAAAGAAAAAAAAAGCACCCTAAAACATGAAGCTTTGAGAATTTTATGACAAATTTGTGATAATTATACAATGATAACATTAATTATAAAGTGTAATAAATTATAAACAATGATCAATAATTTTTGAAATAACTTAGATTTTTCAGTATTTTAAAAGACAAAATTATCAATAATTCTTTCAAGATCAAATTGTTTTAATATCACATGTTCAATGCATAAAATCGTTAATAAATTTAACTTTTCATGTGACACAGTAAAACACAAATACTACATGATTATCAATTTAGTTTTGTAGATGAAAATAGTATATTAAAAAAAAAAGGTGTGTGCATATATTCTCGCTAGTGTCGGTTTATCTAGACCGTCCGCGTAGAATCCAATTAGAATTTAAATAAGTAGGAAGAAAAGGGGGCAGAAATCCACATTTTAGGGTTTGCAGAGGAACTGAAACATGATTGAGGTGGTGTTGAACGATCGGCTGGGGAAGAAGGTTCGGGTGAAATGCAACGACGACGACACGATTGGCGACCTGAAGAAGCTGGTGGCGGCTCAGACGGGAACGCGCGCTGACAAGATCAGAATCCAGAAATGGTACACCGTCTATAAGGACCACATCACCCTAAAGGACTACGAGATCCACGACGGCATGGGCCTCGAGCTCTACTACAACTAGTCCCCAATCCTCACTACAATAATCCCTCCGGTAATCCGCTTTTCTCACTTTCTTGCTGTTGATTCGATTCAGGATTTCTATGGCGACTTTCCTGTTTGTGGTTTGGTTTTTACTGCGTTGGTTCTGTCTACTGTTTTGGTCTTGTAGATGCGAAACGTAGGCGTAGTTCACTAGATACAGTATCTTCTGTTTTCGTGTGTGTTGGAATTGTGGAAGCCTATGGAGCTTAGGTTAGGTTATTTTTTTTCAATTAATGCATATTATTTGTAATTCGAGTCTTAGCTCGCGTTCTTTCTGAAACTACATGTTTGTATAGCCAAGTTGAGTCCAATTGAATAGGAGACTGTATCTAGCGTTTGTTAAAGACTTATCTGTATAGCCAAGGGAGTTGGGTCTCAAATTGGAAGTTTAATGCGTGCCTTGCCTATGTTGGGTTATTGTGACTTATCTGTATACAATCAAGTAGGTTGGCCTGCTTTGCAACATATCATCTGTTGTCTACTAATGCCAAATCATTATGTCTTTCTTTGAAATCACATGTTCATGGGCTTGGTAGTGATGTCCAATGCCAAAAGGACACAATTAACCGTGTGGGTACATCACCCCTGTTTTTTGACTCTCTGAATTAAGTACCTCTGCATGCCAAACATTTTTCTTTTTGTAATCCATGTTCAGAAATGCTTTATGAGGCAAGAATGCATGAACCTTTTAGTAGTGTTCTGTTCTCCTTTTAACGCTTTCGGAATGATAGTTTAACTAGTGTAATTCTTACAACCAATCACGTTATTATTGGTCGTAATCCCACAATCTAAAAATCTAAACTTTAAACTAAGAAGTCCCCGAATGCTGATTTTCTATGCATGAGATGAGCTTAAATGCCCAGTTTGCTAAATTATTACTTGAGCAAACGATTATTGCTCAGTTATTTTCTTTATTGTACGGCATGATTTCAGATGCTCATTCTCTTTGTGTTCGATGCCTGCAGGATGGTCGGGGATGATGGACATATATATGTATCCAGCTGTCCACTTGAAGAATGAATGGAGATCATCATCGTGTATATTTTCCTGAACTTTTGAGGGCACTACTCTTTATAAAAATGTATAAATTGATGACCATCTCATGTATCTTATCGCGCAGGTATTGAACTTGAATACCATATATTGGATCAAGATTTAATATGACTAGTTTGGTATCTTCTGCTGTTAGTACCATAAGTGACATTTGAGATTGGTGTGTTAGTTTTCATTATTAAGGATTTTCTCTTCCTGTTTCTGCCATTTTATTAACTGTAGGCAATCAAGCCTTTCCAGTCAAACTGTGAGTAGTTATACCTTTGTTTCAGTAGCAGTAGATAATTTTGCTTGCAATTAGAAACTATTTGATGTTCCTTTTAGTTTTAGAGGGTGTTTGGCTAATGCTTATAAGCTACTGACTAGAATTTATTACTACTTTTTAGCTTATAAGTTTAATTATTCAAATACTTTGACAACTTATAAAGTCTTGAGACATATCTTATAAGCTTTTAGAATATCGTATGAGCTATTGGAATTTATAAGTTTTCTAAGATAATGTTAGTCAAATGCCCTCTTAGACTCTCAGTAATGTCCAAGACAAGAAGTTTATTTCGGCCACTGGTTGTTTGATGTGCATCGACAGATCTTTTGTTTTCGTTTTTTCAAGTTCAATTTCAAGCTTTTTTTGTGTTTTTTGAGATGCTAAAGTGATAATTCCTTGACGATCAATTTTATTTCCGGGCCTGAAATAGCCCAATGCTAGTGTATTTAATTTGAATTATGGAAAATGGTCTAACTACTTTTTGGTAGGGGCTCCAAACATTTATTTGTAAGATTATTGAAAATAAAAACACTAGGTTTAGAAAGTAGGTGTAGTTTAGAAATAAAATGCATTGATGATCGTTAACTGTTTTGTGAGGTTAGTCTTAGTCCTTAGATTATTAAATCACTTTACCATATTCAGCCACTGCAACTTTTGAAAATGGAGCAACATTATTCCTCACTACCCATCTGGTTTTTAACAAAATAACGACTGTTAATTTGGTAGTGATCTATAGGGCTAATGTGCATTTATTTCCTGACAACATTATAATGTCTCTAAAATAATGTGTGTTATTTTAATGTCTCACAAAGATCCTAAAGAATCATTGTCCGAACAATCTCATTTTGTCAGTGAAGCAAATATATTTCTTTAAATATCTAATGGTTGAGATTCAAACTTATAAATTTAAGCGGGTTTAGTTTCTAAGAGAATTAACTTAAAATGACTAACTTCTTTGAAGGATGACTAGAATGGTGTTAAGCTTAAGAACCCGAACAATTTTTGGTGGAACAACGATAGAATACATGGAACAAACTGAACAAATCAAACAGGAAGTCTTATTCCAACATAATAATGATGTATATATATATATATATATATATACTTTTCAAAGACATACTCCCTCCGTCCCTGAAATGGCTTCCTCTTTGGGGACGGCACGGGTTTTAATAAAAAGTTGTAAAGTGTATTGATAGTGGAGAAAAAATGATATAATTATTATTGGAAGTTGTGAAAAGTGTTATAATTAGTATTGGGAGTGGTGAAAAGTGAAAAGTAAGAATAAATAAAGTATTGTTAGTGGTGGGGTAGGTTTCCAAAAATAGAAAGAAAGAAAGAGGAAGTTATTTGGGGGACGTCCCAAAATGGAAAAAGAGGAAGTTATTTTAGGGACGGAGGGAGTATTTAATATAATATTATTTGAACTGAAAATACTCATTTTTCCGAAGAAATTAGAAACACTTCATCTTTTTTTTTTTAAGAAATTAGAAACACTTCAACGAGTGTACATTAACAACCCAAAGAAGCACAAATTTTTGGATATACTTATTTGTTTAGATGAACATAAATGTAACAACTACTCCATTAACTAAGGTTCATAATATAAAGCAAGTCTGATCAGATTCGAAATCCTACTCGGATCAAATTTGGGCCAACTGAGCTGAGTACATGGTGAGGCCGCACACACTGGAGCTTTTGTGTCATATTAAATGATGCAATCACTTTACAGTTTACATGTAAACTTTATAATTTACAAATGGAACAAAAATTATTCAAAACCTAACCAAAATATTCCAAGTGTACATTTTCCCAATAAAATTCGACACGACAAAATTGAAGAGTACGCCACGTTTTCATATATCTTTCCTTAGAATGAAAAATATTTTCCTCTTTTTGCATTAATTTTTTTTCTCTTGTGATTAAAACTCATAGTATAATATTAATTTTCAAATTGCGCAAATAGAGGTGACACACATTTCAACTCTAGGTGTAGAAAGTCAAATTGTCAATATAAGGCAGCAGTAAATAATGAAGCAGTTTGTTTCTCAAAATAAAAAAAATAAAAAATATAGAAAAAGGGCGTTAAATTGAGGGGGCGAGATGTAAGGCGATACGATATTTTGGCGTTGTTAGTTTAGTTTTAGGCGACAGGAAAGGCATAGGCAAATGGCAAATGAATCGTGGGCGTACACGTAAGATCGAGATGGGCAGTGCAGAAGGGTTCATTTTAAATAAGGGATGGGTCCACCGCACGGATGATTGACGTCATCATATCTCTGTCGCTATTGGTTCCCATTGGCCCCACTCCTTCCCTCCACTACTACAGGACAAAACCCAAACATTATCTTTTTTTTTTAAATATACTATTACATCTATCTAACTAATTCACCTTTCTACTGTTTCTTTGTGTGTCTGCTCTCTCTCTCTTTGTTTTATTACATTGAAATATACGTAAAGAGTTCGACTTAGAGAAATGTTTGAGATATAATAATTATTTAGAAATTATCGTGAAAAAATTGTCCATATTAAAGATATACTGTATATGGTTAAATAGAACGTGGATAAATAAGTATAAATTATAAGAATAAAATTATTCAAATTATATATAGAATAGTATTCAGAAATATGATGTGCGTAAATTTGAGGGACATATGTAATATTATGTTTTCGATCATAAGCTCTGACAAGTCACAAGCTATGCTTAAGGATTGATTTTCTTGACCATTACCTCAGTTCACTCATTATAGTGTATACATACCATAGAAAAATTTATGTGCAAAAAAATAGTTTAAGATATCATGGAAAAATAGGTCGAAAAGTGGATGCAAAAAGTTGTCTAAACAACTCCTAATGCATAAAAATGACTGAATTTACAAGAAAAAGGCTAATACTAGTACATGTTAAGAAAAATTTCGCCCTTTGGAATCAATCATAGTCCCGTTCATTCTTCAAGTTTCTCCGTTTTGCTATATTATACGTGCATAAATAGTTAATGGTGTTAATTTACATATTAATTATAGTCATCGTTTTTTTTAATCCAATTATAGTCATCGTTAGCACATACTGATATTAATATATTATTAAATCACAATCCATATTTATTGGTCAAAATGAATAGCTTGCTAATCTCATATTTCCTTTAAAAAAAACTCGGCATATGTTGTACTTACAATATCGTTAATTAAACATAGTGCTAATGCGCTATAATGAAACAATCGCAGAGTAAAGTTGAAATTATAAAAGCATGGTGAGTTAAACGATATTGTATTAAAACATGTGATAGTGACTTACATCGTTAATTTTGGGTTTTTGACTGAGGGAGCATATAAAAATATAATTCAATGTAGCTACTATAATGACAAACTTGTATGTCGTTAATTTTGGGTTTTGATTGTGATGTTTGGTCGTGATTTACATCGTTATTTTTTTCGTTAAAAAAATGTACTCACTCTGTTCCTCATTTTTATACCCCTTTGAGAATGACACATGTTTTAATAAAATTGTGGAGTGTTGGCCCAATATCATTAACCCCCCCAAGCCCAAGCCCAAGCCCAAGCCCATCCCCTTTATACCCTAAGTCCAAATCAGCCCCCCCCATTTCATCACTTCCGTGCGCCGCTGAAATCTCTCTCCCATCTGCGCCCTTCCAATTCCCTCCGCCGCCCGACTCCTCGGTTCTCCTTCCATCTTCAATTCTCCACCCCCTTCCCGATGCCTCCCACCCTTTTTTATCTGGCCCTAATTCTTCACAGCAATGGGAAGGTCTTCAGGCAATTTTCTCGAGAAGGCTCTGCTACTCCTTCTAAGATTTCTCTCCTGTGTGTGAACGAGGCCTTCCTTGTTGCTGTGAGAGTTATCACCGGATTCCTGCCCACCGGATTCCTGATTGGTGATACTCTGGTTGATTGTGTTGTCATCGGAATTCCTGCCCTTAGGATTCCTGCTGTTGGTGACTGACCATCTGAGATCTGAGCGCCGATCTGCTCTCACCATTCCTTTGTGCTGTGATCATTAACGCTGCCGGAAGAAGCTCTGCCTACCGTGGGAAAATCTGAGCCAAAGTGTCCCGAGGACACATTTTCCCACTTCGATCATTTCTGCTCTTTCCTGCTTTTCTGTCTCCTTTTGTTTTCTTCACTTTGTATCATTTTACTTGTTGATTTCTTGGTGTTCTACAGGTACAGGTACAGAGGAGTGAAGACGACGAAGAAGAAGGAACGTGAAGTGGATCTTGGCACTAGAGTGTCGAGTGAGAAGGACCGGAGGTTCGGGAAACAAGAGGAGTAATCCCGGCAAGGCGAAGATACCCAACAGTGGTATCAGAGCCACGGGGACCTTGCCGGGGCTCCTCCCGAACACATCCCTCTCACCCCGCCGCCCTTTGGCTGCGCCGATTCGCTCCCGACGAGCAAGGTTTTGGTAAGACCGACTCTTCCCCTACCTGGGAAGTCGGCTCTGGTAAATTGGCTTAAGACCCTAAAACTCCTAGTCATTAGGATTGGTGTTACCTGCTGTTTTTTCTTTCTTTGTTGTATGTTACTGTTTGGTCTTGGTATCTTGCGATCCTGATCTTTTGTGTGCTTCCGCTTGTTGCCTTATATCTCGATAACCCTCTGGCAATCAAAGCCAAGTGAGGTTCTCCCTTGCATTTGGTCCAGTTCGTCTGGTGCCTGCTGTTTTTTCTTTCTTTGTTGTATGTTACTGTTTGGTCTTGGTATCTTGCGATCCTGATCTTTTGTGTGCTTCCGCTTGTTGCCTTATATCTCGATAACCCTCTGGCAGTCAAAGCCAAGTGAGGTTCTCCCTTGCATTTGGTCCAGTTCGTCTGGTGCCTGCTGTTTTTTCTTTCTTTGTTGTATGTTACTGTTTGGTCTTGGTATCTTGCGATCCTGATCTTTTGTGTGCTTCCGCTTGTTGCCTTATATCTCGATAACCCTCTGGCAGTCAAAGCCAAGTGAGGTTCTCCCTTGCATTTGGTCCAGTTCGTCTGGATTCTCCTTTAAAGGAGTCTCCTCGTGCGAGTACCCTGGAAATCAAGGGAGAAAGGGGGCTATCTAGACAGGCTGTGTGTGCTTTGGTTCCTTATTGTTTCCGCTGTTGTTTTGCTCTCTCTGGTGTTTCTGCTTTGCTCTGTAAAACCTCTCTTGGATTGAGAGCTTCACCCTTCTTTGGACTCAGATAGTCCTCTTGGAACTTCTTGGAGGGACCAGTGTGAAACCTTGCTCCACAGATCAATCTGTGCTGAGATCTGGGCTCTTCCCTGCTCCTGAACTCCAGAAGTTTCCTTCCTTGAGGTCCTAGTGACCTTTTGTTGTGGTGTTACTTGCTCTGTGGTCTGACTGACCTGTTACTCTGGTGTGGTTGTTGTGGTTTTCTGTGAAAAGTGTGTTTGCTTAAGTGCTGCATCTGCATTCACCATGAACAACATGCATTTGGTGCCATTCAATGGCCGAGATGATTTTCAAGATTGGAAAACCAAAATAGAGTGCATTTTAGTCAAGGAAAAGGTTAATAAAGCTCTGTTGTCTAAAATTGACAAATCTGTGACTGATGAGAAACTGCATGATATGAATGATAATGCTAGGGCCACTATCTTGTTAAATCTGAGCAGTTCTGTGGTTAGGAAACTGTCTCATCACTTATGTGTTAAGGATTTATGGGATGATCTGAACTCAATTTACTCCACTTCATCTGAAGAGTCTGCATGGTCTTTACAAAACCAATTTATGAATTTTCAAATGGATCCTTCAAAGGATGTTGATTCAAACCTTGATGATTTTCACAAACTGTTGCATGATTTGAAAATTGCTGGTGATGACAATATTGAGAAGTATGCCCCTCAGATTTTGTTAAGTTCTATTCCTGAGTCTTTTTTCTGAAGTAAAATCAGCTTTAAAATATGGTGGGTCTAAGGTCTCTTGTGAAATGATTATCAATGGTCTTAAGACCAAAGAAAGTGAACTTAAACTGCAAAAACCCAAGTCTCTTCAGGGTGAGGTTATGTATGTGAATAAGGATAATCAGAGAAACCCTCACCATCATTTTTATAAGGGCCAGAAGTCTGATCATCATAAAATTGCTGCATCAACTGAACAGAGGGAAGACAATAGGTTTGATCATAATCAAAATCAAAATAGGAATCAGAATCCTGATCAGAAACCTAGGAAAGTATGTTGGAATTGTGGGAAACCTGGGCATTTCATAAATAGGTGCAAGTTGCCTAAAAAGAATAAGAACTTTGTTCCTAATGAGCCTAAACAGCATGCAAACAATGTGTTTGAAGAAGATGGTGTCTATATGGTACATGACTATGATTTTCAGTTTATAAATTACTCAAATGCTGTGTCTAAATCTGTTAGTTCAAATGAGTGGTTGATTGACTCTGGTTGTACCTTTCATGTGACCCCTTTTGAGCATATGTTTCAAAACCTTCAGTTGGTCAAGTCTGGGCATGTTTCTTTGGCTGATGGTCAGAGTTGTGATATCTTGGGTAAAGGTGATGTCTGTCTGAAATTTGAAAATGGGAGTCTCCTTACTTTGAATGATGTTAGATTTGTACCAAACTTGAAATTCAGCCTGCTTTCAGTGTCTAAAATTGCTGACAAAATGCTAAATGGATCTGTGAACTACTTGAGATTCCAATTTGAAAAAGACTCTATGCTTTACTTTACTGCTCCAAGAAAGGGAGATTTGTATGCTGTAAGTGCTGAGTCAGTTCCTTTACCTGTTGCTAATGTGGTCCATGAGGACAAATCTGCACTCTGGCATGCTAGATTATGGCACATGAGTAACAAAGGCATGGAAATTTTGAAAAAATCTGGTGTGTTTGGCAATGATAAGATCTCTGAAATTCCTTTTTGTGAACCATGTGTGATGGGAAAACATCATAAGTCTGCTTTTCCAGTTTCTGTTCCTTATCCTAGGAAGCATGTTAGCACTGAGATACTTGAATACCTGCATGCTGATGTTTGGGGTCCTGCTAAAGTGCCGACTCATGGTGGAAACATGTATTTTCTATCTGTCATTGATGATTTTTCAAGAAAAACTTGGGTCTTTTTAATGAAAAACAAGTCTGATGTGTTTGAAAAATTGTCAACGTGGGCTACACAGATTCAAAATCAAACTGGAAAAAGGATTAAATGTCTTAGAACTGATAATGGTCTTGAATTTTGTAATCATGCTATGGATAACTGGTGCATTGAGTCTGGTATCATGAGGCATAAGTCTGTCCCCTACACTCCACAGCAAAATGGAGTGGTTGAAAGGATGAATAGAACTCTACTTGAGAGAGTTAGGAGCATGCTTGTTGCATCTGGTTTGTCTAAACATTTTTGGGGGGAGGCCCTCATGACTGCTGTGTATTTGATCAACAGATCTCCTTCTGTTCCCCTACTTGGCAAACTACCAGAATCTGTGTTTTATGATAAACCTGTCTGTTTGAAACATTTGAGAGTGTTTGGGTGTGCTGCCTATGTTCACCAAAATGTTGGGAAATTAGAACCTAGGGCTAAGAAATGCATATTCCTTGGTTATCCAGAAGGGGTAAAAGGCTATAGGTTGTGGGATAGGTCAGTTCCTGGATTCAAAACTTGTGTGAGCAGAGATGTGTCGTTCAATGAGTTTAACTTTCCTTGTTTACTTGAATCCTCACACTCTGCTACTCCAAGTGAGGTGGAGAAAATGCATGTCTATGACTTCAACAGGTATGAGTTTATGTTCACCCCACCCATGGATCCTCTTGAGGTGGATCCTCTGCCAAATGATCCTCATACTGAGCAAGCTGAAACTGACCCCACTCCCAACCCTGAACTCAACATTGATCCCACCAACTCAGCACCTCCTGATAATACTCCTTTAAATGACTATCAACTTGCTAGGGATAGAGAAAGGAGGATTATCAGACCTCCTGCTAGGTTTGATGATTATAACTTGTCTTTGTATGCTTTCAATGTGTTCAACAATGTGGATTACTTTGAACCCTGCAATTATTCTGATGCTGTTAATTCTGCTGAGTCTGACAAGTGGTTGACTGCTATGAATTCTGAAATGAAGTCTCTGCATGATAATGAAACTTGGATTTTAGTCAAGAAACCTGAGGACTGTTCTGTTGTTGAGTGTAAATGGTTGTTTAAAGTCAAGCATGAAACTGATAACATTAGATACAAGGCTAGACTTGTAGCTAAAGGTTTTACACAAAAAGAAGGCATTGACTATAATGAAATATTTGCTCCTGTTGTTAAGTTCACCACTGTGCGCATTATGCTTGCCTTGTGTGCTCACTTTGATTGGGAATTGAAGCAAATGGATGTTACTACTGCTTTTCTTCATGGTGACCTTGAGAATGACATTTATATGAAACAACCTGAGGGATTTGTGAGTGAGGAGTTTCCTGATCATGTGTGTTTGCTGAAAAAGTCTCTATATGGTCTTAAACAGTCTCCTAGACAATGGAATCTCAAATTTGACCAATGCATGCAGAACTTGAACTTTTCTAGAAGTCAATATGATCATTGCTTGTATTACTCAAATTCTGAACCTCCTGTGTTTCTGTTATTATATGTGGATGACATGCTTTTACTTGGCCCTTGTCTGCAAACCATTGAAAATGTGCAGAAAAAGTTGTGTGAAAATTTTGACATGAAAAATCTTGGTGATGCTAAGAAGATTTTGGGCATGAGCATAGAAAGAGATAGGGAGAAATTCACCTTGCTGTTGCATCAAAGTGATTATGTGAAACAAGTTCTTTTGAAATTTAATATGGAAAATTGCAGATCTGTAACTGTGCCTCTTGGTTCTCATTTTGAATTAAGTAAAAAACAATGCCCTAAAACTGATCTTGAACTTGAAGAAATGAGAAACATTCCATATGCTAATGCTATAGGTTCTGTCATGTACTTGATGATTAGTACTAGGCCTGATATTGCTTATGCTGTTTCTTGTTTAAGTAGATATATGGCAAATCCTGGTGCTTCTCATTGGGAAGCTTTGAAATGGTTGCTCAGATACTTGAAGTCTCCTATGCATTATGGTCTGAATTTTGCTAAGGCTCAAGATGTGGCATTAAATGTGTTGGATATGTTGATTCTAACTATGCAAATGATATAGATAGTAGGAAGTCATCTACTTCTTATGTATTCACTTTGTGTAATGCCTGCATTAGTTGGAAATCTCAATTGCAAAACGTTGTTGCCTTGTCTACTACTGAATCTGAGTATCTTGCTGCAACTGAGGCTGTGAAAGAAGCTCTTTGGCTTGATGGATTGCTGTCTGAAATTAGATACATTGATGATAAACCCATTGTTTTCTCTGATAGTCAATCTGCCATTCAACTATGCAAAAACCCTGTGTTCCATGATAGAACTAAGCATATTGCAGTTAAATATCACTTCATTAGGGATGTAGTTGAAAAAGGAGATGTTTTACTTGATAAGATTCCCTCTGAATTCAATCCAGCAGATATGGGCACCAAGTGCCTTCCAGTTGCAAAGCTGGAATCTTGCTTGGAAACTTTGAATATTGGTCCTGGTTAACTTTTCTTTTGTGTCTTTGTGTGACAAGTTCAGCCTCTGTGGCTGTTTGTCTCTTCTTTGTCTGTGTTACTTCTTTTTCTGCATGATGTTTGTTGTCCTTGAGCTGCATGCTGTGTTCTGGTCTGTGTACCTACTGCTGTCCAGTGTGAGTTTTTCTGTTTATGTCTCCTTGTCCTGTGTGTGTGTGACTGCCTTGTTATGCTTTGTTTTTCTTTGTTGTCTGCTCTGGTCTGTTTGTCCCTTCTGTGTGTGTCTTGTGTGATGTTGCTTGAGTGCATGTGTGTGTGTGTCTGTTGTGTCTTCAATGATAACCCTTTTGGGTTTGAGAAATGGTGATTTCCCTTGGGTTGGTCTCTGTTGTTGAGATTGAGTTAAATATGCATAATATTTTTCTCACCCTCTATTATCTTGTCTTTGTGATAGGATGATAGTAAAAATGGCTGTGATGATAAGCTCGTTTCAAAGGCTGGCTCTTCCCTGGTGACTTAATGATCATTGTGCCAAAGGTGGAATGTGGAGTGTTGGCCCAATATCATTAACCCCCCCAAGCCCAAGCCCAAGCCCAAGCCCATCCCCTTTATACCCTAAGTCCAAATCAGCCCCCCCCATTTCATCACTTCCGTGCGCCGCTGAAATCTCTCTCCCATCTGCGCCCTTCCAATTCCCTCCGCCGCCCGACTCCTCGGTTCTCCTTCCATCTTCAATTCTCCACCCCCTTCCCGATGCCTCCCACCCTTTTTTATCTGGCCCTAATTCTTCACAGCAATGGGAAGGTCTTCAGGCAATTTTCTCGAGAAGGCTCTGCTACTCCTTCTAAGATTTCTCTCCTGTGTGTGAACGAGGCCTTCCTTGTTGCTGTGAGAGTTATCACCGGATTCCTGCCCACCGGATTCCTGATTGGTGATACTCTGGTTGATTGTGTTGTCATCGGAATTCCTGCCCTTAGGATTCCTGCTGTTGGTGACTGACCATCTGAGATCTGAGCGCCGATCTGCTCTCACCATTCCTTTGTGCTGTGATCATTAACGCTGCCGGAAGAAGCTCTGCCTACCGTGGGAAAATCTGAGCCAAAGTGTCCCGAGGACACATTTTCCCACTTCGATCATTTCTGCTCTTTCCTGCTTTTCTGTCTCCTTTTGTTTTCTTCACTTTGTATCATTTTACTTGTTGATTTCTTGGTGTTCTACAGGTACAGGTACAGAGGAGTGAAGACGACGAAGAAGAAGGAACGTGAAGTGGATCTTGGCACTAGAGTGTCGAGTGAGAAGGACCGGAGGTTCGGGAAACAAGAGGAGTAATCCCGGCAAGGCGAAGATACCCAACAAAAATGGTTGAGTGTATTGTGAATTGAATAATGATTTTAAAGTGATTAAAGTAAAGTAATGGTCCCACCTTTTATCGGATTGTATGAAATAATTTTACTAGAAATAGAAAATGGTAGACATACTAAAATGACAAAGGTCGTATGAAATTGGGGGACAGAGGGGTATATTTTTTTTTTCGAGGCCATGGCTTGAAGACCTATGGTTGACGTACAACTACGGTGTCTACCGCAACGTTCTCGTAAAGCTCTACGACAATGTTGTTGGATCAGTACTCCCATTCCTCGTCCTCTTCACCGGGATTATAAATCCCCTATTTTGGGATCCAATAGCTGCCATTGACATGTTCAATCTATCTCCTTATGAAGTCGAGCTAATTATTTTAGATTCGGAGCGGGAGATGCGGTCCTCTTCTGGTTGGTGAACGTCAATGAACACCTATGACTAGATGACGGGATGTTGAACACACGTCGATCCCAACAGCTGTGACAACCAAGTCCAACTTTGTATTTGAGTACATACAACGACCCCAACAACGATCAATGGTAGAAAGCGGCGTCCACATCGGTGTCGAGAGAGAAAGAGAGTTCATTTAGTAATTTGGGGGGAGAAACAAAGAAAGATCAGCGACAAATATATGGTTTAGTGTCGTACAAAATAAATTTGCGCAAGTATGTGATATATACTAAAGAAAATCATAGTTAGCGATGGATAACGATAATAATTTAAAAATCATAAAAAATAAAGTTTATTAATTAATGAAATCCTTTGTAAATTAAAAAAAAAAAAGATAGAAACATTATTTACAATGGATTAATGACATAAATTTATAAATAAGAGATAAATAATTTAAGACGTCGATAGATTCCTTATTTTTTAAAAAAAAATAAAAATAAATTTTATTATTAAGATAGATTAATGAAGAAAATTTTAAAATAAAAAATAATTTAAAATTTATTAGCTAACGATTAATTACGTAATTTAAAAACAAAACATTTCTTTATTTTGAACAACAGTACCAACAGCTAGATTATATTATTTGAAAAAAATTTACAAAAATGAAATTCTATGTCGCCACTCATCGTTAGGGCGAAACATTGATGACGGTTTTATTTTTACATTGTTAATCTCACATTTTTTTGTACTATACATTAAAGGGATATTTGCCGTAAAATAAGTGAACTTTCAACAAATTCTAATTTTGTCCATGATCTTTAAAATTTGAAAATAAATACACCATCTTTCGATTTTTTTTCCACCGTATGAAATACTCCCAAATAAAAGCTGATTTTGGGACTTTTTTATTTATATTTTTTTGACACTTAAGCGCGAGGAATTTTAAATTGACAAATTAATATATTGACTTTATTATGCCACATTTATTATCTCTTATGCTTAGGTATCAAAAAATCTAAGTAAAAAGTCCTTAAAAATCAGCTTCTATTTGAGATATTTCATATCAATGAGAAAAATCAGAAAGAATCGGAAGGTAATATTTTTATTTTTTTTCAAATTTTAAAGGTCCTGGTAAAAAAATAGAATTTGTTGAAAGTTCGTGTATTTTTACGGCAAATATCCTACATTAAATATGTGTTTATACACCTTTAAATTATAAATTTAGTCTTCTTAAAAAACGGTAAAGCGAAGTGAAACGGTAGGAGTAGTTAATTAACTCTCTAAAATATTATTTTAAAACGTTGTAGAAAATAATTTAAAAATGGGGAAGGCTTTATTCTGAAAGAAATGAGTGGATAGATTGGCAATGAAGATAAGCTCAAAACAGCAGCTTCTCCCACACCTGATTTTAGGGGATACTACAATGTCATCTCTTTGAATTTCTTGGATCTTGAGCACAAAACCCTAACTTTTCTGGTCAAAGATGAAAACACTTTTATTAATTTCAGAGCTTTTGGTTTACATTTTTATTTTAGATGTATCGAGCGAGTTACATTAATTATTTACATATATTTTCAAAGATTCTTGAATTTTGGGTGCACATTTGGTTTCAAACCATGCTATAGCTGTCAACTTCTTGTGATCCAACGGTCAGGATTGTACCTTCCATTGCTGTATTAATCACTATTTTATTTGTGTATTTTTGCCCCCCCCTTGTTCGAGAATCCTGGTCAAATTTGGATCATATCATGATTTCTGGCACATATACAAATTGTGTGAGTAGATTAGATACAATCATCCCATGAGTCGTTTGTTTCATTTTTCATTTAGTTTCATCATTAACTCACACTATAATAAAATATTCTAATAATGACATAAATTTTAAAATTATAAGCCTAAATAAGACATTTTGTGATGATAGCTAATATACATGTCACAAAAATAAAAGCATATCACAAAATATAATGGCATTCAATGGCAAAGCAATGTGAGGGTTACGGTGGGCTTCAGCCCACCCCATTTTTTAACTTTTGTAATTAATTAATTAATTAAATTTTAAGAATTAAGATCATCTGAATTTAAAATTTGGGCACCTTTTTAATTAATATATAGACTTTTCCTTTTTTTTTTCTTACTTGTAATCATATTTAAATTTGACAATTTCTCCTTATCCTAATAGTAATACTTTGGAAATTCATATTTCTTCCCTTTTCTAAGATTAAGAAAATACTATAAATCTATCCAAAAAAAAAAAAATACTACTCCCTCCGTCCATGAAAAAGAGTCCTACTTACTCCATTTTTTTTTGTGTACATTGTAGTAGCTAGTTTGAATTATATTTTTATATATTGTTTTACTAGGTTTTAACTGCACAAATTTTATATAATATATTTGGTGGAAAAGCTCAAATTAGATTAAACCAAATACATTATTTGCAAATATTAAAAAATTACATTTCTCTACAGTATAATCAATACTAATATATTCCCTTCGTCTAATAAAAACATAAACATTTGAAAGTGGCACGGGTTTTAAGAAATGTTAGATAAAAGTGTACTGTGAGTAGAAAATGAGTCCCACTTTATAAAAAGTAAAGGGATTGTGGTTGAATAGTGCACAAAAATAGGAATATTCATGTTTTTGTGATACGCCTAAAATGACAAAATATTCATGTTTTTATGAAACGGTGAAGTATGAGTTGTGGTTGATACGAACATGAATTAGATCTCTTGCAAACCCGTATTTCTTTTTCTTTTTTTTTAGGGTACCCGTATTTCTTTTTAAAAAAAATGTTTGGACTTGAGATATTTCTATAAGACTTTAGAATATATTTTTTTAATAGAAGGATAACATCATTTTAATCTAATTTGGGAATGAGGGGAAAATGGATGATATGACATAAAAAGGCGTCTTTTAATAATAAAAAAAAGATTAAAATTATTCGGAATGATGTTCGTTTGCTAACATGACTATAATAATAAAAAACAATACTACATAAAAAGTTTGATTGTTGTTTGTCCTTTCATTAATTTCTCAAAATTGCATAACAGTCACTGTTTACACACAACCACTCCAAATCAAAGTCCTGGCTCCACCCTTGTGATATTTGAAGGTGTAATTAATTTAATATATTTTTTAATTGTTACGTAATAAAATTATATAGATAAATGCGTATGCAACTAAATTTTGTTACACATCATTATGTCATAAATTTTACAATTTTATTGATGCCTCTAAAATCATGTCACCAGACAATTTTTATTATAGTGTTATCTATAATATTAATATATCATCAGATTGTACATGACAAACATATATTATTTGGTGAGTTCTCATTCTCATTGATTAGGGCTGCGTATTCCAAATTCTGAATGTGAGATTTGAAGAAGAAATTTTCTCTGCAATATTATTTGATGATTAGAACTTTTACACAACAATTCACATTAACTACTGATAATTTAATAGTATTTTTTTTAAATCTCGACATATTATCTACAATTTATTTGTACCATATCTACATCCACTTGTAGATCATGATGCTATGGAAGTTAGTGATTACTTTTTTTTTTTCCTATTAATGTTTGGAACTGAAAACAAAGGGAGAAAATATTGGGATGAATCCCAAGAGTTTGCTTGAAATCATGGTTTTGTTATTGTCTTTGTCCCCTAATCTCACTCCTCATTGTCAATTGCATATCTTTTTTTTCTATTGATTTGGACTCATTGATTCTAACATGTATTTTTATTTTATAGTTTCACTAAATAGTGCATCCAGTTGTTAGCATTAAAATCATGGGATTAACAAAGTCTTTGTTTGTTTGTTCAAAGAAGAATATTTAACATATTGATGCCAAAGCAGTCGCTGTGGTCGAAATATTATAGGCTGACATGTAATATTTTCGTCTATTTTTAGGAAGTGAAATTATATACTAGTATTTGACAATTATGATAGTTAACGACAACTTAGGTAATTCAGCAATCAGGAAAATGTAAAATTACAAGAGTGTCACCCTGTAGTGTATCGGGTGAAATAGTTGTGTTTCATAGATCATAGGATTGTTGGAAATATGGTTTTGGAAATATGGTTTTATGCCATATCTGAAAATTATTATTTAATTAAATATTTATTATTTAATTAAAATAATTATTGGATGTTAATCTACATCTCGAGTAGATCAACGTGATATACTTGAAGTCTCAAAACCGATTTCCGATGAGTGAGATATTGTATGTCAAAGTTTGGATGTTGAAGAGGAAAAATAACATTTGTTATGTTATCCCACATTGGAAAACATAGAGATGTTTTTCATGTATAAGAATAGCAAAGCACGTGGAGTTAATAAATTGACTTGTGGGCTTGCTAGTGGGCTTGATCTAAGTACTAGCCTCGCGCGCACACACACACGCGCGCCGCCGCCGACGATCGATCGGACGACGACGTCGCCGCCGGACGGGCGGGTCGGGTACGGGCCGCGGCCAAGGACTTGGATCTTGGCAATTGGTGCTTTGGGGTGGTGTTTGGGGCCCAAACTATTTTTTGGACCAACTCCATTGGGCTTTTAATTTTTGGCCCAACAGAATTATTTTCTTGGCCCAACTGATTGTTTTTCCCAAGCCCAGCACATTGCAGCAACAGAAGAAGGAGCAGCAGTATCAGAAGCACGCCAGCTTCGACTTCTGCATGGCGTCTTCAATTTTGCAACTAAGTTTCTTCAATGACTGCGCCCACCGGCCAACTCTTCAACCTTTACGGCTTCCAGCCGTCGGAGTAGAATTCAAGGTATTGAATTCATACTTACCACATGTCTATAAATAGACTTGTGGAGAGCATGCAGAAAGAAGGAACAACACCAACAAATTTCTGCATTCTGCCATTTACAATCACACTCTCTGCAAACACTTGTGCTCAGTTCTTGATCCTATTAAGTTCGCCGGAGCTCGCCGGATTGTGGTGCTACATCCGACGAGACGTAGTCGTTTTACCTTTGGGGAAGATACGCCAAACCGAAGAGCACTACCGGGGCGATAATCTTCTTGCGGGAAGAGATTTATCTCGACTCGACTTAGTCTATACGTATAATTTATTTATACAGTATATTTCAGTTGTATAAAATTATTTGAGTTGTAATTTCTCAAATTATTTTCTTTGTAATATTTTCAATTATTTTGAGTTGTAATATCTCAAAATATTTATTGTAATATCTCGATCGTGTACCCGGTTCTAACAATCGCAAGAAGATTATCTTCTCTGCCGTTGATACACGTTCGAGAAATGGCTCACACCGACGTCAATATGGACGGCTCCACCACCTCTGCAACCATCGGTTCAACCACGTCGTCAATATTTTCCTCGTTTGCATCAACGGGGGCTTCATCGTCAACATTTAGAACTATTGGTCTTGCCGAGAAACCATCAACGTTCTCAGGCAAGAACTTCAAATATTGGCAAGAGAAGATGCTATTCTACCTCACAACCGTGGGGTTTGCCAGATTCTTAATGGAGGATAAACCTCCAACCCCGAGTGAAGGGGAAGGGGAGACAAGCCAAGAAATTCGTGCCGGATATTTGAACTGGTGTCGCGGCGACTACTTGTGCCGTAACACCGTTCTCATGTCTCTGGACGAACGGCTCTACCGTGTTTTCAAGGTTCATGAAACCGCGAAACATTTGTGGGAGGCCCTTGATCTAAAGTATCAAGTGGACAAAGCGAATACTACCAAGTATGTCGTTGCCAAATGGTTGGAATATAAAATGGTTGACTCCCGACCATTGATGGACCAAGTGGAAGAGTTCCAAAATCTTTCACATGAGGTTCAAGCCGAAGGGATGCCCTTGGCGGATGCATTGCTCGTTGCAATCATCATAGAGAAATTACCTCCTAGTTGGAGGAAATTTCAAAACCTTTTGAAGCATGAGCGCTCGGAGATGTCCGTGCCGATATTAATATCCAAGCTTCAAATGGAGGATCACGTGAGAAGTCGTGATCAAAAGGGAAAAGCTCCGATGGAGGCAAAGGCTAATCTCACCGAGAAAGGCGGTCCCTTCAACAAACGTGGTCGCCCTAACCCTAATAATAAGGGTAAAGGGAAGCAAAGCGGTAGTCAACCATCAAAGTTTGATGGTGTATGTTATAATTGTGACAAAAAGGTCACATGGCTAAGGATTGCCGCAAGCCAAAGCGGAAGAAAGCAAATGGCAACGTGAACAACGTCGAGAAGGACTTCGACGATTGGAACCACGATGACTTTGCTGCCATGATCTCCGAGGTGAATCATGTGGACAACCCGAACGCTTGGTTCGTGGACACCGGCGCTACCGTCCATATATGCATAAATCGTGAGTTGTTCCACAACTACAAAGAAGTGGAAAACAAAACGATAATGGAGGCTAGCGAGCGGACATCCCAAGTCCTTGGCATGGGAGATGTGATTCTTCAACTCACGTCGGGCGTGGAGATCACATTAAAAGACGTATTACACGTTCCAACTGTCCGAAAGAATTTAATTTCGGGCTTTAGGCTTACGAATAAGGATTTTGAATTGTTTTTCAAATCTGACTATGTTGTAATACGCAAGTGGAGAAAGTTCCTAGGGAAAGGCTATGTCTCCGAAGGACTTTTCAAACTTGGTGTAAGAGCTTGTAAGCTTGCCAAGGCTAAGATCAATAAAGATGCATCAACCTCTTCTGCTTACTTGATTGAGTGTTCTGATTTATGGCATTGTAGACTTGGACATGTTAATCTAAATGCTATAAAGAGATTAGTAAAAATGAATTTACTAAAAGTTGATGAATACAACTCACAAGAAAAATGTGAAGTTTGTGTTGAAGCCAAAATGGCTAAGTTACCGTTTAAATCGGTAAAAAAGAGCACTCAACCATTGGAACTTATTCACACCGATGTTTGTGATTTAAAGTTCGTGCAAACTAGAGGTGGCAAGAAGTACTTTATCACCTTTATAGACGATTGCACAAAGTATTGTTACCTTTACTTATTGAAAAGTAAAGATGAGGCTATTGAAGCTTTTAGAAACTTCAAAAATGAAGCCGAGAATCAACTTGGATGTCGAATTAAGATGGTTCGAAGTGATAGAGGTGGAGAATATGTAGCTCCGTTTGCTGAATTATGCAACGAAAGTGGTATAATCCATCAAACGACGGCTCCTTATTCACCACAATCTAACGGCGTTGCTGAACGCAAGAATCGAACTCTTAAGGAGATGATGAATGCCTTGTTGATTAGTTCAGGATTACCCCAGAACATGTGGGGGGAAGCTGTCTTAACGGCCAACTATATCTTGAACAAGATTCCACTCAAAGGGAAAGATGTAACTCCCTATGAGCTATGGAAAGGAAGGAAACCTTCGTATAAATACCTCAAAGTGTGGGGGTGTTTAGCCAAGGTAGAAGTGCCTTTACCAAAGCAAGTTACAATAGGACCTAAAACGGTGGATTGTATCTTCATTGGTCATGCACTTAATAGCAGTGCCTATCGTTTTATAGTGCACAGATCGGAGATACCTGATATACATGTTGGGACAACGATAGAATCAAGGAATGCTATATTCTTTGAAAATATCTATCCTAACAAGGATAAAGGTACATCGAACTCTAATGATGGAGTTGATTGTGATGCTACAGGTTCTAAACCTATGGAAGTAGCTAGTAATTCTACTCAAGTAGATGATGCCACGGGTTCTAATCATGTACCACCTAATAGGAAAAGACCAAGGTCTAAACCTATGGATGTAGAACCGAGACGTGGGGAACGAGTTAGAAAAGCTAATGTCTATGGACCGGATTATGTTGTCTTGATGCTAGATGGCGAACCGGTGACGATTAAAGAAGCTATGTCTGGCTCAGATGCAGCTCTCTGGAAAGAAGCCATCGATATTGAGATTGATTCCATTATGCAGAATCATACTTGGGTGTTAGTGGAACTACCACCTGGTGCTAAAGCTTTAGGATGCAAATGGATCCTAAAGAAGAAGTACAAATCTGATGGTACTATAGATAAGTACAAAGCCCTACTTGTCGTTCAAGGTTTCAGGCAGAAAGAAGGGTACGATTTCTTCGATACCTATTCACCTGTGACCAGACTAACATCTATTCGGATGCTTCTCGCTATTGCTGCCTTGCACAATCTCGAGATTCACCAAATGGATGTGAAAACTGCGTTCTTGTATGGCGAGTTGGAAGATGAAATATATATGAAGCAACCTGAAGGGTTTGTAGTACCTGGGCAAGAGCACAAAGTATGCAAACTTCAAAGGTCTTTATATGGGTTGAAGCAAGCACCGCTTCAATGGCATTTAAAATTTGACAGTGTAATGTTGTCAAATGGATTCAGAATCAATGAGTGCGATAAATGTGTCTACATTAAGAATTCTAATAACAGATATGTTATTGTTTGTCTTTATGTAGATGACATGCTCATCATGGGAAGTAATTCCCGAGTGATTCAAGAAACCAAAGGCATGCTAAGTAAAAATTTTAGCATGAAAGATATGGGCTTAGCTGATGTTATCCTTGGAATTAAAATTCTAAGAAGACCTGATGGTATTACTATAACACAATCTCACTACGTTGAGAAAGTGTTAAAGAAATTCAACGCTTTTGACAAGCCAATAGCTAAGACACCATGGGAACCTAGTGTGCATTTGAGTGTACACAAGGGAGAACCTGTTGACGCGATAGAATATGCGAAGATTATTGGGAGCTTGTTGTATCTAACAAATTGCACTCGTCCCGATATAGCATGCTCGGTCAACAAGTTGGGCAGCTTTACAGCTAACCCTAGTAATGAACATTGGAAAGCTCTTGAAAGGGTTTTGAGATATTTGAAATATACTCAAAACTATGCGATTCATTATACTAGGGAACCCTCTGTACTTGAAGGGTACTGTGATGCAAATTGGATATCTGATGCCAAAGACTCGTTTTCAACGAGCGGTTATGTATTCACTGTGGGGGGTGGTGCTGTGTCTTGGAAATCCAAGAAGCAAACATGTATTGCTAGATCGACCATGGAATCAGAATTCATAGCTTTGGATAAAGCTGGTGAAGAAGCCGAGTGGCTTAAAAATTTCCTCGAGGATATTCCATGTTGGTCGAAACCTGTGTCGTCCGTAATAATTCATTGTGATAGTCAAGCTGCTATCGGACGAGCACAAAACCATTTGTATAACGGTAAGTCGAGACATATTCGTCGACGTCATAATACCGTGAGACATTTGATCACTAGTGGAGTTATCTCAATTGATTATATAAGATCAATTGATAACATAGCGGATCCTTTGACAAAAAGTATCCATCGAGATCAGATGTATAAACTGTTAGGGGGAATGGGTTTGAAGTCCACAAATTAAGGATAATCATAGTGGCAACCCAACCATGATGACTGGAGGATCCCAAGAACTTGGTTCAATGAGACAACTAAGCTATGAAAATCCGTGTGTTGAACACTCGAATTGCCTATTCCTTGTAGAACAGTGAGTGTTCGGAAACCTGCACGTGGTGAGGTTAAGTCTTTGACTTTTAATGACTCTAGAACTCCTCGAAGAGGACAAGTATAGCAGGATACTTGAGTTAAGAGTCACCTATGTAAGTGTGAAGTGGGGCCGCTTCGATTGAAACACTTATGAATCCAAAGAGGTGTTCCAAGGCCTGTAATGGACACAAACGTGAGAACGAATAAGGATTGAAGCAATATTGTGTCAATATTGTTGACTAAGTATACACCGAGGAGGACTAGTTCAAGGAACACAATCCACTAGGCCGCCGGTATACTCGATAATATTGACTATGGCAGGTTCAAAGCCACAAGCTACCTTTCCAAATGCAATGTTGTATCTTAAGAGGACTGAGCTAAGTGTTTGCATACTTTCGCATACTGATTTCTCACTCATGTGGGGGATTGTTGGAAATATGGTTTTGGAAATATGGTTTTATGCCATATCTGAAAATTATTATTTAATTAAATATTTATTATTTAATTAAAATAATTATTGGATGTTAATCTACATCTCGAGTAGATCAACGTGATATACTTGAAGTCTCAAAACCGATTTCCGATGAGTGAGATATTGTATGTCAAAGTTTGGATGTTGAAGAGGAAAAATAACATTTGTTATGTTATCCCACATTGGAAAACATAGAGATGTTTTTCATGTATAAGAATAGCAAAGCACGTGGAGTTAATAAATTGACTTGTGGGCTTGCTAGTGGGCTTGATCTAAGTACTAGCCTCGCGCGCACACACACACGCGCGCCGCCGCCGACGATCGATCGATCGATCGGACGACGACGTCGCCGCCGGACGGGCGGGTCGGGTACGGGCCGCGGCCAAGGACTTGGATCTTGGCAATTGGTGCTTTGGGGTGGTGTTTGGGGCCCAAACTATTTTTTGGACCAACTCCATTGGGCTTTTAATTTTTGGCCCAACAGAATTATTTTCTTGGCCCAACTGATTGTTTTTCCCAAGCCCAGCACATTGCAGCAGCAGAAGAAGGAGCAGCAGTATCAGAAGCACGCCAGCTTCGACTTCTGCATGGCGTCTTCAATTTTGCAACTAAGTTTCTTCAATGACTGCGCCCACCGGCCAACTCTTCAACCTTTACGGCTTCCAGCCGTCGGAGTAGAATTCAAGGTATTGAATTCATACTTACCACATGTCTATAAATAGACTTGTGGAGAGCATGCAGAAAGAAGGAACAACACCAACAAATTTCTGCATTCTGCCATTTACAATCACACTCTCTGCAAACACTTGTGCTCAGTTCTTGATCCTATTAAGTTCGTCGGAGCTCGCCGGATTGTGGTGCTACATCCGACGAGACGTAGTCGTTTTACCTTTGGGGAAGATACGCCAAACCGAAGAGCACTACCGGGGCGATAATCTTCTTGCGGGAAGAGATTTATCTCGACTCGACTTAGTCTATACGTATAATTTATTTATACAGTATATTTCAGTTGTATAAAATTATTTGAGTTGTAATTTCTCAAATTATTTTCTTTGTAATATTTTCAATTATTTTGAGTTGTAATATCTCAAAATATTTATTGTAATATCTCGATCGTGTACCCGGTTCTAACAAGGATTTGGTTAAATAAAAAATTACAGACTATTCAAAAAATTACTACATGAAATGAAGCTGACCTACCTTTGAGACCATGCAAACTCGAAATAATGAAATGAAACAGTAGTAAATTTAAAAGATGAGCACAAAAATAAAGGGCTTGGTCGATTATTATATGAATTACACGTTCACTAGCAACTTTGGAGTAAGTGTCATGATTAATGAGTCTAAAATCAAAGGGAGCATTAATGTTAATTGGGTGAAAAAGAAGTTAGTCAAAGAGGGCATTAATTAATCTTAGAGATGCTATTGCTGCGTTAAGCACAATTATGACTCGAGCAACAAGGCGGCGAGAGGAGTGGAAAACACACATGACATGATTATCATCATCACCATCATCCCATAAACATCATTATCATAATCATACATTTAGCAACCACTTTGGTTTCTTGTCTTAACAGTGTCCCACACCTCACGTGTGAAAATAAAATAAAGCTCCCCCCTTTTTTATTTGTTGCATCACTTGTTCTTTTCACAAATTTCAAACATTTCATTATAATAATTTTATCTTGCTTCACTTTTGGTATGTGGGGATTGTCAAACACCACCATTATGCCACTCTTACTTTAAAAAGCTTGTAAGAAACTAGCTAATTTGACAAATTTAATACTAATTCAGAAAGCAGCCAGAAAAAGAACATGACTATTGTTGTCTTCTTTGATATCTATATGATGAAAAATTGAAGGCTACGATCCAAAGAGATGCCATGATGCAAAATGCATCACCATTCTTGAATCTAAAAAATGCACAAATCAACCAAGCAAAAGGAAGAAAGAGCTATATTTCAACATGTAACATAATAAGATGATAAAAATATAGCAGCCAACATAGTAGAGTTGATTGGGCTTTAGAGCATAAACACGAATCTACACCATTGACTAGAATGATGTTATAGACAACAAACATTTTTTTTAGCTACTAGAACTTCACATTATTGAAGTTTCCATAGTACATATTGGGATACGCAGACACATACTAGAACTATAGAAATGGAGATGAATAAACCAGAACCTCGCCTATTCTGCCATGGTTCCCAAGATGTTTCGACTACGCAAAGATGCTGAGAGGCCCCGCCTGGTTGGAGGAATCTAGTCCGCGCTCCGCGGTTGGCAAACCAGTGATAAATTTCCTAAAACACATAGTAAGAGATCTTTCAGTTTGGCCAGCTTCTTCCCTTACTAGCATATATTATTATCAATTTCTAATATGACTACAGAAGCAAGAGAATTGTGACTACCTTTAACCAGAAAACTACAGATAAGAGATAAGCAATTACCTCTCAGTGTTGTTATTGCTTGGTTTCATAAGAATAGTCAATCTCTTGGCAGTCTTCACGAACTCACTGCAGTATCAAATATAGCTCAAGCATGTCAATGGATGCAAAATTATACCATCGCAGCTGTAGCACAAAAAGCCGTTTTACCTGAATGGTTCATCTCCAGCTTGTTTGACAGCACCTGCTGCATCACGGTAGTACACATGGCTCAGCATTTCTGACCTTTCAATTCCAAACATGTCCTCTAGCCTTTTGTATAGCTCTTCATATGATCCGAGAACAGATAGATCAAGGGTTCGACCTACATCTTCCGACTCCAAGAACACCTTGCAATGACCAGTATCCAAGCTAAGATCAGATGCATGGTAACCTTGTTTCCACAAGAACTGGCTACCAGCAAGGTTCTTTGGAAGATCTTCACAGTCAAGAGCAAAACTTCCATTCTTCCATGCTGTCCCGCCAGAGGAGATCTTTTCCTCTGTTACCTTAGAAGCTACTTCACTGGAGCAGTCGCTAGACATCTGCTGCTCAGTGAGTATTGGTTGACCAAAGAGTACGAACCGAGGTGTCTTGACATCATCAGTTTTCTCCAACTTTTGAGTACCACTTCCCATGCTTAATAGGCAAGATATATTTTCGTTACAATCCACATGGCTCCTAGCCATCCTATTCGGTATTTTAGCATGAGGATCGAGCCGCAGGAAACTGGGTGGTAACAGTCCCATCTGCAGTTTGTTGCTGAGATGGAGATCCGACAATGGGATTCCCATTTGAGCATGCCTGGCTCCCTGTATGCCTGCAGTAATGTTGTCAGATAGACACAAGGGACTGCTTGGACCTAGGGGGGTGCCTGAAAACGACGGCATTGGAAATTGGCCGTCGAGTGAAAAGTCTGGGTGTTGCGGTAAGCGCAACTTCTTTCTTGGTGGTGAGAAGGGTGATAGGTGGAGGATTGTTGGCATATTTGAGACCATCTCAACAAGCCAAGGGCTGACACATTTCACGTTTTGCAACAGATCAGGTTCATCCCATGTTACCTGCAACATTTCGGTGCAAGAAGTAATGTAAGAACAGAAAGAAAGCAGAATAAGTCTCAATAAGGTTTGCAGTCCTTAATATTTTGGTTGTAGCAGTTATAGAAAGGACTAAAGAACAACTCAATGGAAGAATAGAAAATATATAATTGCAGAATCTACATGAAAAAACCAACCTCACTATATCAGCTCCATATGTATTAGTTTACTTTTCAATTAGATGCCACTGATGCTATAGCATGTTGGAGAATAGCCAAGAGCGTAGTTGAGCATATGATTGCAGAAGAAATGATCACAAATACTAACTAAAATGAAACAGATCCATATGCTGCTCTACGTTCAGGAAATGAAAACACATGTTCTGTCATAGGAAAACATCTGTTTAGCATGACTTTCGAACTAGTTTTGACATTATTTTTATCAAGATTCAAGAATGATAAATCTAGTTCTAATAGCACCATGAACTTCCAAAATATAACATGGAGATTACCAGCACTTAAGGCAACAGACAGTTGAACAAAGAACAGAAACGTTTAGACAAAATCAAATTGAATAAGGCATACGAGTTGTCCATTCAAGTTTCTAATTTACAACAATAAGGAGCTGTGAATCACCTGAAGCAGTCTCCAAGGCGAATTAGGCCAACGGAGGGGGTCAACAACTTGAACAGAAGCAATAGTTCCCATAAACCAGCTAATCCGAGAGGAGTCCTCAGTTTCAAATGGCATCTTGAACCTCATTCCAGCACACCACTGCACCCTCATGGCGGCACTCACAGATGATGCCCTCACGCAGAACTCTGGCGTGCTCGCCCGCGGATAATAGACCACCTCGAAAGGCTGGCCGTTGGCCGCCAGGAAAGTGGCCTCAACAACCGACTCAGGCCTCACTTTACCCTTCTCTCTCAGATTCCCACTACCAACTCTGTGCATCAACCTGCTCTCATCCTCCTTCAAGAAAGACGAGAACCCGAAATTCCCAGCACCACCGGAGTTCCAACCGGACGAGGGCTCATTCCCAACTCCGCTCCTCTTAGCCCTCCGGATTCCCACGCAAAGATCCCCGTTCTCGGCCCTCAAGAACACAATCGAGTCTCCGGCCACCAGCTTCTTCTGATTCACAAAGGTACTCCATCCAGTAGTCAGCAAATGCCTCCTCGGTGTCCCTCTGTAGATATGCCGGAACTTCCAAGTCTCGCCGTGAACATCCTTGGCAATCACATTCTGCACGGGAGGATCGGCGGAGTAATCCAACCGTGGGAAAATCGTCTCGGCGCAGTAACGAGGAACGGAGAATCCTCCGCCGTTGTTAGCATCGGACTGCGTCAGCGTCTTCGCGAAAGAAGTAGGTTTCTCGTTAGACGCAGATCCGTTGTTTCCCGGAAGTCCATTGTCATCGAAACCGTGCTCGTTCTTCCCCACCGGGATCAGCCTAATCTTGGCATAAACCTCGTCGGTATCGGGGTCGGCTAAATATTTCACGGCGGCGACACGGCAGAGGATCATCGGTGGGAATTTCGGCAAAGCGCCGAAATCGACAGTAGTGAGTGTGTGCTCTGCGTGCCCCTGCGGGAAATAGAAGACCTTCGAGTTCACCGGCGGCATTTGGACCATGCCGCCGGCGCACGCGTGCCATAGCTCGGAGTCCAAGCTCCTCTCTCCCACCTCTTTCATGGCTTTCTCTCTCTATCTTGTCAATCGAGACGAACAATTTCTTCGTTTAATTAAACTATACTTTCACAATCCTGTTCACTAAATGCTGCAAGTAATTGAAAGAGAGCAATAATTCAGGAGCAAATCAATCGACGAAATCAATATACCGAAATCACTTTAAACTTTGATTAATTTCGTTCCGCCAGAACAAAAAAAAAGGACAAGATCTAAAGCAATTACCTCTTACAACCGAACATCGCAGCAACAGTTGTTCATCCAAAAGTGTTGTGGATACTAATACAGAGTCAATTTGTATACTGACCTCCGAAGATTTCTCACCCGGACTGCGTGTAAAACGCACGCAGTGTATGTACGCACCTCTGTTTATGGTTTTTTGAAGCGGAGAGAGAAATAAATGGAATTAAAAAAATCCGCAACCGTTGATCCAGGAATCGACGATCCAAAATGCGAGTGATTTACGAATCTGGCTCCGAAAAAGCAGAAAAAAACAAAAGAAATGTGACTACGAACAGCACCAAAACATCGCCCCGTAAATCGTTGATTTCTTCACCGGCAGTTGACGGAAAACGTCGCCCTCAACAATATTTGCACGACAAATTTTGTAGTTATCTCTCTCACTCTCTATCAAGCCATGAGGAAGAGCCCAAACGACGGCGTCTGAGAAGGATACAAAGGTAAAGTTAGACGGAGAGAGAGCAGTATGTGGGGGATGACATGGATTTATGGTTGGTTTTGTAGTTATCTTCTGTCTTTCTCTTTCTCTCTCTCTCTACTAATAATCTCCACGCACCAGACAATAGGGACAATTACATTAATTGCCTTTTTATTTAATTCCACACTTAATAATACACTCCTATTTATTTTAACTTTTTTTCTTTCAGCTTTTCGGATTATGCTTACGCTGTCAACCAAGTCATGTTTTTGTAAATGTCACATTAATTCACTACGTTACATATATCTATCGCTCATTTAAGAGTAATGCTAAACAGCTACATTGTGGCTGCCCATAATTTACTTAAGTAGAAAATAATTTAATTTATTTAACATATTTTTTAAAATAAAAATAAGATTTAGTCATTTTATCATATTCTCTACATTATAGTAATTTTTTTGCAATTTTTTGGTAACTTTTTTATTTTTATTAAAAAATAAATTAAAAATAAAAAATGCAAAAAATAAATAAAAAAATAAGTACAATATAGAGAATATAATAAAATAACTAAATCCTATTTTTATTTAAAAAAATAAATTAAATAAATCAAGATTATCCTTATTATATTAGTGTGTGGGTGGCCACAATGTGACTGCATAGATTTATTGCTCATTTAATTAGCAAATACATTCACATTAAATAAATTTTTATTTCATTCATCTCACAAAAAATGAACACTTGTAAGTAATACAAATTTTAAAATATATTAAATAAAAGTGTAATGTGAATAAAGAAAGAGTCCCATTTCATAAAAAATATACTCCCTCCGTCCGCCAAGATTATGTCACAATTACTATATCGGGTGTCCGCCAAGATTATGTCACTTTCCTTTTATGGCAATGGTCCCACCATTCTCTTTAATATTTTATCCTTACTAACACTCTTTATTTATAAAAAACCACTCAAAATTCAATCTCAACCACTCATTTCATAAAGTGGTGGGACCTTTTCTCCACTACATCAAAATCATCACCAATTTTATTAAATCCCGTGCCCAAGCAAATTGCCATAATCTTGACGGACGGAGGGAGTAGATAATAAGTAAAAAAATTATGGTGAGATAATAAAAAATAGGGAGTCATATTTAATGGAAAAGATAATTTTAGTAATCGAATGGAGTATTGAAGGAGAAAATTGTAAGCGGAAGGAGTGATTGAGAAAATATCGTGATGGGGAAGAGATATCGCGAGATATTAGGACACAGACTTTAGACTGATGGTAGCGAAGTGTACGGGTTCTGAGCGAAGCGGTCATTTTTGTGAGTTGACAGATTTAACCCTGGAGCCTTCAAAATTCTCTTTGTCCATTACTTGCTTTTCACCATGGTTAAACTGTCTACGCTACACACAGTTTCTAGTTTTGGCTCAATCTGCGGGCTTTGCCAAACGCAAATTCCAAGCGCGTCACTCTACTCTATTTCTAATGAATTACTGCAAAAAGATACTCCCTCCGTCCGCCAAAATTATATAAAATTGCTTGGGCACGGGATTTAATAAAATTGGTGATGATTTTGATGTAGTGGAGAAAGGGTCCCACCACTTTATGAAATGTGTGGTTGAGATTGAATTTTGAGTGGGTTTTTTGTAAATAAAGAGTGTTAGTAAGGATAAAATATTAAAGAGGATGGTGGGACCATTGCCATAAAAGGAAAGTGACATAATTTTGGCGGACGCCAAATATAGTAATTTTTACATAATCTTGGCGGACGGAGGGAGTACTTAATGTTATATTTTAAGTCGAAAATTGAGAATGAAATTGCACAAAAGAAATAATCATCATGTTTCAATATAGAAAGAATTTCACGTGTGTTGTTGTACCGAACATAAATAGTGTTGATAATTATATTAGAATTAATCCATAAATAAATTATAGAGCTTCCACCTTTTCTTAATAGTACAAAACTATTTTCGAAATTAAATAATGGATTTTGCAAAATTGTATATTCGCATCCTAAAGTTTAATATGATCCCAAAAAAAAAGTTTAATATTATCTAGTTGGAGCTCTAAGAATACATGAAAAAAAAATCCTAATATCCAAATTAATCACATTTTAACAAAAATATCTCGAATTATATAATTTTAATTAAATATTTGACTTTTACATCTAACAAATATTTCACAAACTATACATAATTATAATGAAAATATCCGAATAATTATAAAACTAACTAAAATGTTTCAAAATTCAATTTTGTATAACAAAAAATTACATGTGATATGGACAATTTTATGCATTCTTTTTTTGGACTCAAACTAACAATTAAAAAGAATGCATGAAATTACATAATTACATTAAATATTTGAATTATGAGATTCCTCAAACCCTTATGTGAATCGAATGGTAATTGAGTCGATATCAATTTTTATATAAATATAAAAATGTAAAAATATTTTCTATGCAATTGAGCAAGGTGCAAATGTTAGTTTAGGTATCAATTAGTAATTTTTTTCCATATTTTTGTGCTACTATTAAAATATAATGAAAAACTTAAGACACTAAGATTTTATTCGAATTAAGTAATAATTAAATGTGTCAATTGCAAGAAAAAGAAAAACACGCGCATGAAGATTATTTGAATATTGGAGAATGTAAAACACGCGCTAGAAGAGTCGTTGGTGAGTGGGAAAGGTTATGGCGTGGTGACATCATTTGTTGGGTCTTGAAGGGTCACTGAACTGGTGTATGGGGAGGAATACACCAGCAGGCTATTTTAAAAATAAAACTTCTTTTGTTGACTAAAGTCAGTAGTGTGACGTGATCAGTGAAAATGAAGATCAGTTGAAAGAATGTGTAGACTGACACTGATATTGTTTCAGTGGATAACTTCAGTATGAAGAACAAGTCGACAAACTGATAGTTCAGTTAAGGCTTCAGTCTAAACAGTTGAAAATCAGAGTGAGTCTTATAAATCTTACTGACTACCCAAAGATTTGTCAGTTAGACTGATAACACTTAGTGCGCGGAAATGATTTTAAGGAAATAGCCTCTAGTGAATCAAATTGTCAATTTTAAGGTTTCTCTTTTCAAGTTAACAGTTTCAGTATATAAGCTTTGTGCACAGATAGAATATGAAATACTGAAAACAGTAAATGACACAGAGATTTTTAATGTGGTTCGGAAAATTCTTTCCTACATCCACGGTCAGTTGATCACACTGACAATCGATTGCGCTTGTACTTACGGGTGCACAACAAACCTGTCAACTGAAACAACTGTTTTAGTACCAACACGCTAAGTTGGATTTCTCGTCTCTTTTCTCAATCTCGCAGATACGCTAAGACTTCACTCGTCTTGCTTGCGGGGGCTAAGAACTCTTTGAGTTTAGACAACTGTTTAAAACTCTATCACTCAAACACTATTTTCGCTCGGTTGAAAAGGAGTTTGAAAATCTTCTAACTAGGATTACTGAGAACAGGCTCTCGAGTAATCAAAGGCTAGGCTAAGGATGTATGAATATGGTTGCCTAAACACTTCTAAGAGAGTGTTTATAAATCAGGACAACTGATTTTTACAACAGGGTTTACTCTCTTCTTCGATTCAAATTTGATTGCTAAGTAAGTGGCTGACTTGATATTTTGGCAGAGCTTCAGTGTAAGTCTTTGAATCGGTGAGATTGAAGGTTGTTTCTTGAGCTCTATTTATAGGCGGAGGATGAAGAATAGATCCGTTGGAGGAGGTTCTTCTTTAAATACTGTCGTTGACACTTGATTTGATCTGTGCTCAGGGTCTTCGTCCTCTATCTCATTTTTCGCCGAAATGGGTATGGTCTTCAGGCATGGGGAGATAGTGTTACAGTAAAAGTAGAAGTAATTCTGCTCGGTGAAGGACGATTTTTCATATCCTAGCATTTAATGCATTGTCCTTTGCATTTAATGCGGCGTGTACCAGACGATATCCTTTGTCTTTAATTATTCGTCTAAGTGATATGTACTTGAATGCATCTTCAGTCCGTTGTTTTCTTCTGATCCTTAAACAAGTCTTCAGAGAATGTTTCGACTAAAGGTTGCTTCCATATTCCAACACTGGTCCTTCATTTATTGTTGTAATAACTTCAGGTGAACATCAGTTGGTCAATCTTCCAAGCTTCAGTCCACGTTTTTCAGTCAGCTCTTCATTAGTCTTCAAGCTTTGCCGCTTTAGTCTAACCAGAGAATGAACTCTAACACTTGAGTTTGAAAAGAATGTAATCTAAAAAAATAATATCTAAAAAATTTGGAATCATCAAAACAAGATTAGGGTATTTCTTCTATTTTTCAACATCATTGTTTTGTCGCTATTTTTAGGATGAGGTCCGCCACACCCGATTTCTTTTACCATCTACATTTTCTTCCTTTTTCATATCTGATATAAGTACGTGATATCTTCAAACTGATGAGAGAGAACGAGATGCAGATAGAGAGAGAGAGAGAGAGAGAGAGAGAGAGAGAGAGAGAGAGAGATCTCAGCAGCAACTTTTGGGAAATTCTGAACTTTTTTTGTGAGATTGCTGAAGAATAACCTAATAAGTAATACTCTAACATCGGTAATAATCAGGGCCGGCCCTGAGGACGGGCGGGCATGGGCGACGGCCCAGGGCCCCAAAAAATTGAGGGCCCATTTTTTTTTACATATCTCATTAATTATAGGCTTTATGTATACTAAACAATATTAGATAACATAATTTATTGTCAAAAATTCAAAATTCAATTTAAAATCAATTTCAAATTAATTTGATGATAATTTTGTAACATAATTTTGAGGGCCCAAAATTTTAAATATATCTCATTAATTATAGACTTTGTATATACTAAAAATATTAGGCAATACTCCAAATTTTTTTATCAAATTTATATTATATTAAAACTTCAAAGTTCAAATCGAAATGTAAAATTATGCTGACAATGCCAGTTACTAATAGACTGTTGTAAAATGAGCTTCTCAAATTTAAAATGGTTGAAAACGTATTTGAGATCGTCAATGTCTCTAAAGAGATTGAATGATTTGACAATATCTATATACATATATAAAAGCTCAACCACTTTCAAAAATAGTAAGTTATGTTTTCTTGTCAAAAATCACCTTACTATTTTTGAAAACAATTTTTTCTTTCTAATTTTTTTATCAATCTACTCTAGATAATAATAATAATAATAATAATAATAATAATAATAATAATAATAATAATAATAATAATAATAATAATAATAATAATAATAATAATAATAATAATAAAATCATACAAAAGCATACTAAAAATTTAATAAATGTAAATTATACTAGAAATTATATTTTTAAGATATATATATATATATATAATTATTTATCTACAAATTTATATTTTAAGCTAAAGAGTTCTAAAATGAAAAAAATATAAGTTTAATCTTAGTAACTGCATTAAATTGTTATAATAAAAAATATAAAAATAATACCATATAGTAAAAAATATATAAAAAAGCAGAATAAAATAAACAAATTTTAAAATGTTATGATTCTTGATCATGACAAATTTTAAATTTCATATTTGCTAGGTTGTACTATTTGTTAATTTTATCAAAATACAAATTTTAAAATTAAACTATATATATATTCATTATATACATAGTACTGTGTATATTTCAGTAGAAATTTTGTATAAGTTATTTTAATATAATGTGTATATATTATATCATCTTTAATTTTGTCATGTATGAACGAAATTAAAATTCAGGGCAAATTCATGAATGAGCTAAAATTTATGTATTTATATTGCAACTTGATATAGTTGAAAAAATAGCAAAATTCACTAATCGTTTGTGGATTTACAGTCAATTAACGCCTAAAAAAATATTATGAAATGCAAATCAGTAAAAAGTAATTAAAAGTTCCAAAATTCCTTTCAAAATTAATAGAAAATTTGAAAGAAAAATATCTAGATATTTTGGTGGATTTTTTTTAAATAGATAATAATAATCGTTAGTTAAAAAGGTTTTGTCAACATCTTGGTCATTCATTTTATATCCTCCAATTATAAGATGGTTTTATCTTCATTTTAATTTTATTATCTTTATTAAGAGATTTTAGATAACATAGATTTGAACGATATCGTAAATGATTTTGCAAGTAAAAATGCTAGATGAAATCATTTTTTTATAAGTAATGGAAAATTTTATTTTTTAATATATTGATGTGCTAATATATTGAGGACCCATTTTTATAATTTAGCCCAGGGCCTCATTTTTCTCAGGACCGGCCCTGATAATAATTAAGTTATTAATAATACTGATAATAATTAAGTTATTAATAATACTTACATGCTGATGCGGTCACTTGAGAAATTTGAATAAAAAGTGACTAAATATTTATTTTCGAATTAAAAGATCATATATCTTCTTTTAGTTTTACTTATTTTTGTACCCGTACAATGCACGAGAGATATTATTTTTTTAAAATTATTAAATAAATAATTTTATATTTAAAATTTAATTATTTATTAATAATATATGAATATACAAAATTTAAAATTGTATAATATATGAGTTACAACTTACAACAACTATTGCTCGTCCTTTAAAATAAGAATTATCATGAGTATTGTTGAAGTAGAATGGGTAAATACTTAAACGATGTCTCTTATTCAATTTTCAAATAATTTAAACAATGCATCTTCAAATAGATCGATAGATGAATAACCATTATTATCTCTCAATCCCTCTATGAAAATTCTTTCAACGTGGGACTCATTTTTAAAATCTCATGTTCATAGCCAACCGTATGACTATGCAATTGAGCCATAAATATGCTAACTAAATGTTCAAAAAATAATAAATAAAATGTTATAAGTCTATATATGTGCAATCATAAATTTTATTAATATCAATGTTTTAATAATTTTATTTATGTTTACTAAATATTTTATTTATATTTCAAGAACATATGTGATCATTCTAGACAAAAATATGTTATGACATATTTTTCATTCAAAAAGAAAACTATGTAATGTGGTCATATAATATACTCCATCCGTCCGCGATATCGTTTCCACATTTGCCATTTCGGTCCGTCCGCGATATCGTTTTCATTTTCATTTATAGAAGTAGGGTCCACAAACTTCCACTCACAACAATAGTGGAACCCAAACTCCACTTCACTACATATCCAATATTTTTCTTAAAACCCGCGCCGTCCACAATGTTGAAACAATATCGCGGACTGAGAGAATATGATTGTGTGTATGTATATGTATATATATATATATATATATATATATTTAACTAACACCTATAAAATATCTAAGAATAAAAAATTAACTAATACAATACATTATAGTACCATGATTGTGTTATAATCATTTCGATGGATTATAATTGATATATAATCATAATGGTTTAATTAATCTTAAATATTCAAAATTCCTCTTACACTTGCTGACTGATATTCATGAAAGTACAAATTAATAAATAGATAAATATGTTAAAAGTCCATACATAATCATAAATCTTATCATTATTAATATTTTAATAATTTTATTTACATTTATTAAATATTTAATATATATTTATTAAACATGTGTGATCATTTTATATATCCATATAACTAACACATACTATAATATATTTAAGAGATAAAAACTTAATTAATACTTTAATTGGATAATTAAAAAATATATATACATATGATCTAGTCCAACGAAAGAAAAAATAATTAATAATATTAAAAAGAAATTCAGAAATAATAAGATGATTTTGATGGAAAAATCTAATTTATTATTTTTGGGAATGAATCTCTTTCTTTATATAGATAGAGATATAGATTTCATCGGCGGTAAGTGGCCATTTTTTTGTGATTAATAAAAATGGAATGAAAAAGGAAATTTGACCAACCAGTAAAACTGGAAGGAGCCTACAAAATCAAGAAAAGAACCGCAGTATTACAATTAATTTAAAAATTTACCACCAGAGAAAAAAAAATGTAAGTAGCAAGCACAAATTAATGCCATTCCAACAAATATTAGTTAAAAAATATATCTAAAGCAATCAAGACTAAAACAAAATAGGCCTAAAGAAACATCACTTTAAACAATCAATTACTATTACAAATAAAAATTCAATAGTCAATTTCATGCGATTAAATTTTAGATTTCTACAAGTGACATAAATTCACTTGAATTTAGGGAAAAGGATCGCTGTGGCTGCTACCCAAAACGTGCTGTTTTCGGGTTTTTTGTTTTTTTGAAACGTTTTTCGGATTATTATTATTATTATTAAAATCACAAAAGGTATTTATTTTATAATTAAATAAGCAACTCGTACGTAGGCGGGATTGAATCCAAGACCACTCACAAATGAGAGTCTTTGGATACCTCAACTTTACCACCTGAGCTAGGCCTCATGGGTTTCGGATTATTATTTTCAAGTTGCTTCAGTTTTCTATATTTGAGAGTCTTCAGTTTTCGCTATTGTTTTTTATTTTTTCAATTTCATTTTTCAAAGTTTGGTTTTTAAATTATTAAGACACAATCTATAGTACTGTTAAGATCAGGATTTGTAATTAGTTCAGCTAGTGATCGTTAATTACAATTACATTATCCAAATATCTATATAATTTCAATGCTTAATGGTAACACTCGTATTAATATCTAGGACAAGAAAATTTATTTGAAAGGAAATATGAGCATGTCATGGAGCATGTGGCTTATAAGGAATTAATGTGGCACTAATGCTTTTTTAAAAAGTAAAAGAAAATTTAAAATGGATGATAATAATATTAATAGGGCATAGGAGGTTGGACCATCCTTTTTCGTTAGCTAAAATTTGATACAATTCTAACAACATAGCCACCTAACTAACTAGCACTAAATGATAACAGTAATTTTCAATCAATTTTCTCTACTAACCCATGTTGTCTAGTTGCTTTTTAGCTTTCTTTGTTTCTTTTCCTTATACAAGGACATTTCAAATTAATTTATTGCTAAGATTTATTCTTTGTTGTTGGAATTCACATTTTTTTAGAAACCATTTTCCCAGCTAGAATGCTCCAATATACTCCCTCCGTTTTTTTTAAGTGTCCCATGGAAAAAAGGTACATATATCAAGGAAATTGAAGTATTACTTTTGTGCCCATATTTATTATTTTCAAAGTGTAATAAATTTATTCTCAAATTTTGAAATAGGACATTTAAAAAGGGGTAAAGTAGGAACTTTGTCATTTTTTATTCTCAAATTTTGAAATATGACACTTAAAAAGGAACAATAAATTTATATTAATAGAACACTAAAAAAACGGAGGGAGTATAGTTTTGTAGGTCCACGTCATATTTTTAGAGGTAATATCTTTAACCCTGTGCAATGAAAATTATATAATTATATTTTATATACATAGCTACTTTATATTCTACTATATGATTTATTTATACTGTCTAGTTTAAAAGCTACTACTATATACATGAAAAACAATTATTCAGCGTGGACCTGGAACAGTGATTGTGAATTTCCTTTGTCGTAAACATTTAATCGTATTAATAGTAATATTATATGTCTAATCATGTATTAGTCGATTTTATTATCGGAGTGGAGACGGGGCAGCTGGGAGACAGACCTTAAACAACCCCTACAATTTTTTTTAATCTTATAAATTATGATTTTTATTGAGAAATTTTCTATTTAATAGACTTTGTAGGTGAAATTTTGGAGTTTAAGTCTCTAAATCCGTGGCTGCTTAATGAAAATTAAGCGTGTGCCAAACATATTGTAACTATATAAGGAATGATGTGGACTTCCATGCTTAACATCTCCATCCATATCATATTATATAGTTAATTAGCTAAAAAGTTAAGCATCAGACATCCTCTTCCAACATTTATTTTGTCATTGCTTTAAGTCGCAATGTTGGTTTGTAGATACACGCAAAAGGAAACCAAGAAAAATAATACTCCTACTAATTTAATTTTATCGATACTCTTGCAGAATGATACATCATTTTGTTGAAATGCCAAATCAAAACGATTGATAAGTACAACTATTTAATTACGTAATGTCTCATCTAATGGAATTTTCGTAGTAATTAAAGACTATTAAGTATTTTGATTGTAGACCGTTGAAATTAAACATTCATATCCCCACTACTCAACACCTTATGTTTGTCACATTCATGTACTTAATTGATTAATATTTTGAGAGCAATAATTCCAGTTTGAGCAGAAAATATCGGACTTATATTCCCACGAAATTCCTTGTAAATATCCAAACAGAAAATGAAATTGTGGAATTCTTAAGATATAAAAAAATATAAAATATGTCGTTGTCGAGGCCCATTTGACGTATCAATGTTAGTCGTCTTATTCATTATGGGGCCTAATTTGTTATTTTTTTTAATGTGACTGCTCGTTTAAAGGTTGAACTGATTATTAATTTTTTGTTTTACTAACATAAAATTAATTGTTGTGAAGGAAAAAGACAGACATTGAAAGAGGTAGTTGACACTTAAAAGGCAGAAAACACAGATAGAGACATTGATCCCACACAAGCCCAATCACAAGATGGCCAATAAGCCATAAATGCCACTTAATGCTCTAATTATACAATGTAAAATACTCCTATGTGCAAAATGGAAAGTACAAAACCCAGATTTACAGCAATCTTCCTTGTGTGTGTGTGTGTTAAATATTGAATTTGCATCATCTCACGTCTATCCTAACATAAATAGTCAATAGAGATATGTCGGTAGAAAAATGTAAGTAAAGAACAACACTGACAACATAATTTTACATCAAGAGCGACATTTTCTTACATACATGTTTATCGTTATTTTTTTCATGTTCATATACATGGCCAAAATCAGGGATCTGCAGGGGATCACTGGATTTTTATGATAATTTTAAAAAATATTACGAGTATTTTGTAATTTTATAAATATATTTTTTTAAAAAAATAGAAAATTATAATGTTATCATCATTATCGAGTTGAGCTGTTTTTACATTGTGATTGACATATAAATTTGAAGATTTAGAGTTGAATCGTTGTTTTGATGAAGTGACCACATAATTAATTTATGTATGTCATGCTTGGATTCTAAAGATTCATTTTCTTAATTTGATATTGAAAGCTACTTCAATTCGTCTTACAAAGTTTTATCCGTCTTAATTTTTTGAAGTTATTTTTATATAAACTTGTAAGCCAATTTAAAAGGTTTTTGTAATTTGAATGACATTATAATTGTATTGTTGATGATTATTTTATTTTTAATTTAATTATTAATTTTATTCAAAAAGATTGAACCCTCCGCCACTGGCCACGATCCAGAGCAAGAACCTTGCACCGTATACAACTAGTCAGGGGTGGAGCTCAAGCATCCCTAACATTTTTTAATCTTAGAAATCTAATTATATTTCTATATTAAATAATATTAAGTCGTGATTAGGTCTCAAGGTTTAAATCATATCACACATTCCTGAATTCGCTAAACTGTTCTTTTCGATAGGTCCTAAACTGAATAGCTAAACATGAAAACTATTGACCAGATAATTCAAAATAAATAAGCATTAAGAATCGTAAATCAGAAATTGGAAGGCAAAAAAGTATCAACAAGTCAATCACATAAATTCAATCAACTATTTACAAACTCTAAAATTAGAAAAGAACTAGTAATTAAAAAGAAAGCAATTGAAAAGATTAAAATAAATAAAATAGATAAAATCGGGAATGAATCTGAATAAACAGCTTTGAGTCTTGAAGTATTGTAGAAAATAAATCTACTCTATAAAAACTATAAAGTTCTAAGTTTAAAAACTGAAAAATATGAAAAATATGGAGAAGATAGATACTTATCTAATAGGTCAACAAAAAAAAAATCAGACACAAGGAATAAATAAATAATAAAACTCAAAAATACTGATAAAATCTCTAAAATTGATAAAATCCCGAAAATTAACAAAATTCCGTAGGCCACTATTGGGCGTGACTTTTTTGTTTTCGGCCATATCTCTCTCGTTTGAATTTCGATTTGCGATCCATTTGCGCCCACAAACTCGTATCGAGATGATCTATAACTTTCATTCAGATCATACTTTTAAATTTAGCTTTGAAATTTCTGTAGATTTCAAAGTACGAGCTAGTATCAAATTTCATAAGATAAAACAATTTAAGCATAAAACAACCATCAAACACTCAATTCTTTATGAAATTGTCTTCTTATAAACATTAAAAATATTGGAGAAGGTAGTGTCACCATAACCTAAACACTTTTGTAGTTGATTTGCTTTTTACTCTGTCTAAAACTACATCTTTTGCTCCGTGACTGCAAGTAGCACGAAATCAGGTCTGACGAGAAAAAATAATTATGAATAATAGTTATTGAGAATCATAATTAAAATAAAAATGAAATAGTATGTGAGTAGAAGTGGGTGGAAAAATGGATTTGTAGTGATAATTAGAAAAGTTTAGGAAGCATGGTTAGGCCCATGCCATTAGCAGGCAGGCTGCATGGGCCCCACAGAAACCAGCTCTAGGACTTGTCTTTATTTATTTCAATTTCAAAGTGGTCCCTTCCAACATACACCCTTTTTTGTTATGGGAATTCTTGTACATCGACTCTCACAAAATTCTTCAACCATGTCAATAAAAAGTGTCAATAATGCAAATTTCATTCCAAGAATGTATCAATTTGCATGTTGTAAAGTTGAGGAATGTCCATTTCACTAACTGCATTTGCTCACACACTCAATTATGGATTTCTAAATTTCGTGTCGGGGCTATTTTGCTTAATCTTTTATTAATTAATTACAACCTTTATTTTTATTTTTTTGTGATTTGCGGAGTGTAAATTTGTGTCATTTCGTATCTTATGTAATTTCAAATTTGATTATTCTTTTATTGATTAAAATAGAGAAGACGATCCTCGCTCTAAAATAAATAATTGCGATTATTGAAACATGGCAGAATAATACGTACATGGGAAAACTTTATTAGTTTGACCAAACAAAGTCAAGGGAAAAAGGAGAGGGGGATTCTTCTTCTTGGGTAAAAAGGAGTTTTTTCTTGTACCAATCTGGCAGTTCCACTGCAGCTGGTCCAAAAACAATGAGAAATTTATTACTCATTTTCAATTATATATATATATATAGGAGCGCGCTCCAGTGAGACTCCCTATTTTTCGTGAAACACTAGGACAATGAATAATACATATAATACTAATGAACAAAACGTATATCTAATGAACAAGATGTATATACTGATGAAAAATAAAATTTTAAAAATTCGTAATGAATAAGACATATATACTGATGAACATGG
This sequence comes from Salvia miltiorrhiza, assembly GCF_028751815.1. NCBI lineage: Eukaryota > Viridiplantae > Streptophyta > Magnoliopsida > Lamiales > Lamiaceae > Salvia > Salvia miltiorrhiza. The sequence continues at coordinate 7,633,881 of NC_080394.1, read as the reverse complement.
CCGTATATACTGATGAACAATGCAGTATATACTGATGAATAACAAAATTTAAAATATTATGCTCCCTCCAGGATTCGAACCCTGCGAAAAAAATCACCCTCTAGATACAATATCAGCCATAGGATTGATAAAATAAACGCACCAGATCGTGCCCTAGATCTCACTAAAATTAGGGGGTCTCAGTGGAGCGGCCCCCTATATATATATATATATATATATATATATATATATATATATAGAGGGATGAGTTATACCTATCTTTCGTGAGAAATGAGAATGATTGAATAAGCTAGTATATAATGTTGTATAAGCTGCTTGTAATGACTGAATAACATTTTTACCTGGGTTCGAATCCTGGAAGGAGCGAAAATTATATCTAATTAATTGAATTTCGTTATTCAGTCATTACAAGCAACCACTATATATTGACTTATTCAATCATTCTCATTTCTCACGAAATATAGCATTCTTAGTATAACTTTTTCCTATATATATAACTCTTACATAGTTACACGTATGGAACAAATACGTTGAAATAATCTAAATTGCACCCTTTTTATACAAATAAATAAATAAAAATCTGTACTATCCCGCGTAATAATCATAAATAATTTAAACTATCAATATTTTTATTCTAATAAAAAATTAGTTTGTCATGGATGAAACCATTAGAACCGATTAACTCTACCCAAACTTGCCGAGAAGAATTCCACGTGAATAAATCATATTTGTGTCATTGTGTGTGTGACCTCTCTGCTGCTCTGCACAATTGTTTTTACTCAGCTTTCTTCAAGACTACTCACACACATATGTTGAAAGGGCTAAATCCCCACCTCCCGTTACATCTAATACTAGCTTTTATTTCAATAAGTATATTAATACAATTTTTACAAATGAACTTCACAAGTGTAAATACGTCGGCCTACTAGTAGAATAACATGAGATCAAAGATCTCAAGTTTGTATCCACCGTCACACGATCTTTTAAATTATTTATTCTTTCGTAAGAAAAAATTATGTAGAAATCGATGTCATTATTTGTTATATTAAAATATGATTGTTCTTTTTTCCAAAACAAATGTACATATGTTGGTCTAGCTAGTGGAGTATATGTAAAGGCTAGGCCGACGAAGCTGCATTGAGTCAGTCGATTGTAGAGTAAAAAATTGATAGTGCGAATTATTACAAGTAATACTGATTGTATGGATAAGTTTCGTGCAAGTAATCATACTCACATGTTACTAAATACTCTCTCCGACTCTCCGTCCATAAAAAAATAGTCATTTTTTATTATTTTGGGATGTTCATAAAAATTAGTATATTTTTATTTTTAAAAACTTTTTATCATATGATGAACTTATTTATCTATTAACAATATAATTAATTATCATTATTAATACTACTTTTTATGTGGAGTTCTTTCTTCACTCACAATACACTCAACTATTTTGATTAAAACTCATAGCGTCCCTGTTTATGACTATTTTTTTATGGACGAAGGAAGTATATGACGTACTCCGTATTAGTTTAATTATTAAGTGTCTGTTTACTTTGATGGAAAAGTATAGAAAAAATATGTATTTTCAGATTTTTTTTCATTATTTTCACATGTTTACTAGTACAATACTCCCTCCCATTTTTTATATAAGTCATTTTGTGATTTTATAATTTTTGCAATTTATTTGACGTTCTGTGACTTCTGTCACTTCCTTCCACATATACCCCAATTTACTTAGATGTGTGTTCCAATTTTCTATCATTCTCAATTAATATTTGATGAATCTCATTTCCTCGATATTTGATTTTCTTTGGTTTCAAATTAATTTAGGGGAGGATAATTAATGACTCGAGTATTTCAGTAGTTAAATGAGTTCATTTTATTAGATTTTCTTAAAATTTTACACCAAAATCATGAATGTGATTAAGAATAAATAATCATTTAGTAAGGTTAATTTAGGTAGAATATTTTTTTATTAATAAGTGTGCACAAGCATAAAACGACATATATATAAAGAAATGGAGGGAGTATGATTTTTTTCGGACGACTATTTTTCACTCATTTTCTCTTCAATGTTGTATAATATTATCTTTCGATAGTAGTGTAAAATTATTTTCTCATTTTTTTATATCTAGTAAACATATGATAAAAAAAAGATAATATTTTTTCATCTATTATCATCCAATAAAAATTTTATAATAAAAATAAACGCAAGTGAAGTGAATGGAAAAAAAATGAGAAGTGGTTTAATAAGGGCAATATGGGGAAACGAGGAAAAAGCAAGAAGCTCAAAGTGTGCCACGAGACATGCAAAATGGATTGTCCATCCGACATTTATGCGACAGCCAACGTTTCTCAACTACTGTAAGAAGGATAAAAAATCCATATAATTAATTATGAAATAAAACACATTAATTAATTGGCCTCATTTTCCAGCTATGTTCTAGCTTCTGCTTGGTCCATATTTGAGCTACACGACGCCACACTAAATTATGAATGTAACCAAATAAACCATTCACGACTCATCATGCTAATATCTTCTTCAACGCTTCTACCGCTTTTCCTAATTCTCCAAATTAATAGTACTAATTTGCTCCAAAACTTGGACTCTTTAATTTAATCTTTTTTTTATAATTATTTAATTTAATCTTATTTATTCATGTATGCGTCACTCGAAATTCTTTTTTCTTGTAAATACCTATCTAATTTTTAAGGATTAGTTGCAAAAATAAGAAAAGTAATTTTGACCTGATTTTGATTTTAAACAATTTATAAAAAGATTCAATTATAACCTCAATTTTTTATTTAGAGCGAAATAGGCATGTTCTAAATTTTCCAACTACTGAAAAAATGTCGCACGGGACATGATTCTCTTCATTATAATTTTTGTGTCCATATTCACAATTAATCACATAGTTGCTCTTGTTTTGGTAAAGTTGTATATTTTTTTGTTTTTGATTAATGAAAAATTAAATTTTAAACATCACATGAAAGTGGATTTGAATGGGAGACATTTGGCCTCAAATATTAACTATTCTACCAATAGACTAATACATAACCGATCACCTATCCATCGTGGGCAAGCATAATGTACCCACCACTAATATGCTAATTTTAATTTGGAAAGAGAATTTTACTATAAGTTCCGTATAATGTCATACATTGTTGGCATAATGATTATTTAAAAGATTATATATACTTTTCACCAAATGCCCGTTGTTAGTATAAAAGACGTGAACGGTGAACCACCAAAATTCCTATATATCGAGACAATATTCTAATTAATTTAATATTAAATTAATCTTAACGAAAATTAACTTTACGAAATTCATTCTCGTATATATTAGCAGGTTAATTTAGGTCAGAAACTGAAATGAACATGTATCGAACATAACATAAAAAAGCTATACTCCCTCCGTCCCACTATAAATGACTCAAAACTTTTCGGCACGAAAATTAAGAAGATAATGTAAATGTGTTAAAAGTGGCAGAGTCCACATTTTTTTAAGGGCTAAAACTTTGTCATTTGTGAAAATAGACCACTTATAGTGGGACGACCCAAAATAAAATATAGGCTATTTTTAGTGGGACGAAAGGAGTACATGCAAGAAATTCGATGTTGATCCAAAAGTGCGACTTCATTACTCACGTGCAAATATATAAAAGTACATATATGCGTAAACAAGTATATATATATATATATATAGAGAGAGAGAGAGAAAGGTTAAACGGAGAATGCTAAATATTTAGAGAATAGAGAAATCGGAAACAAAAACGAACAGATCTACAAATTTAACGAACAGATCAATGTACCGCATGAACAACAATTTGCCCAGGGTTCGAATCCTGTTGGTGGCGAGATTTTTTTTTTTTTTTTTTACTAAATACATCTGTTCAAATTGTTGTTCATGCGGTACATTGATCTGTTCCTTAAATTTGTAGATCTGTTCGTTTTTGTTTCACGATTTCTCTATTCTCTAAATATTTAGCATTCTCTGTTTAACTTGACCCTATATATATATATATATATATATATACTAGTATATGTTAACAGTCTGGATCATGACGACCGATCACTGAAACTTAGGTTAGATATGTATGTAGCTTGAATCTGAAAGCGAACCACTGATTAATAATTAAATTGTTGTAGGGATTGGCAATTGATAATTAAGTTAACTAATTAAGCCAAATTAATTAGGGTTAGGCATGTTGGCACACAGATTTAGAGTAATCCATAAATCTATGCAGCCACATTGTGGTCACCCACACACTAGTATGATAAGGAAAATCTTGATTAATTTAATTTATTTTTTTAAAAAAAAATAGGATTTAGATATTTTACTATATTCTCTACATTGTACTTGTTTTTTTTTTTTTGTTTTTTTGCCTTTTTATTTTTAATTTATTTTTTAATAAAAATAAAAAAGTTACCAAAAAATTATAAAAAAATAATTACAATGTAGAGAATATGATAAAATAATTAAATTTTATTTTTATTTTAAAAATAAATTAAATAAATTAAATTATTTTTTATTTAGATAAATTGTGGGTGGCCACAATGTGGCTGTTTAGCATTACTCGTACTCTTTCAATATAGTTTCGTTGTTTTTGCATAATATTTACGTCCGTGTGTACTAATTAATTAGGTTTTGTTAATTCTTGACTGAAAATATTCCATGTGAATGCACGTGTGGCTATTAGCCATTTAGCCTATTAATTCTTGAATAAACTCATGCATAATCTGACTTGACTAATTTGTGTGCATTTCTAATTTGTGTGCATTTATGGCAAATGTGTAAATCAATTAGCAAATTGTTTCGCACATGTCTTCTGATAATTTTACAATACTAGCATTTGCAGCACGTGGAATACATAAAAAATATTTTAATATTTTTATATTTAATAAAATTGATATCAATTTAATTATCATAGTCATAAATATAATAAAAAAATTAATTTTAATTAATTATATATATTTGAATTGAATATTAAAATAAAAATAAAAAATAGTAATAAAAATTGATAGTATAATGAAAAGGAAAAAAAGTTTAAAAAAATGAAAATAAAAATAAAAATAGATTTATTCAAAACAAGATGAAAAGGAGAAATATATTTTTTGTAATTTTAATCTTTAAATAAATATAACTTTTACATTTTATATCAAAAATATCCATATAAAATATACTCACCAAATTAAAGTTCTTATCGTGATTTTAATTTGATATGAATATTAATTTTTTTATATAATTAGTCGAATTTCAAAATTTTAGAAAGTAAAGAAGAAGAAGATAAAGATAAAGGAAAAAAAGAAAAAGAATATACTAATTTACAAATAAACCTTTAATTTTATTATAATTATAAATTATCATTTAATTTTAAAAACAATTTAAAATTAATTTTCAAATAGAAATCTTGACTTTTAAATATAGTATTTTTAAATATAGTATAGATTTCTTTTAGATATACTCTGATGCTTCGAGACAGATTTGACTTGAGGGTGTTTGGCTGAGCTTATAAGCTGTTTAGGAGTTTATAAGCTTCTTCAAAGTGTTTGGCAAAATAAGCTCATAAACTGCTTAGAGCAACTGCAGCGCCTGTGTCGAAGCGTGGATCGACCCGCGTTGAAGGAGACGGCCGCGCGCTGGAGACGCGGCCAGATGCGAGGCGAGGTCGAAGGCTGGACCCGGGGCGAGAGATGAGAGAGTATGGTGCGTCCGAAGGACGCGCCCAATTTTTTTTTGAAAAAAAAAACAAATTAGGACATGCACGTCCGAAGGGTCTTCGGGAGGAGGATCGGCGTTCTCCGACGCCCTCGAGAAGGTGGCCGAAAGCATGAGGGAGCATGTTCTCAAAACGGGGGAAATCGCTGAGGTCAAAAAAATGCAAGCCGAGATGAAACGGGAGGAGATAGATATGAAGCTCTTGAACAAGGACACGACAGGTATGACGGATGCACAATTGGCCTTGCACAACCACCTAGTCCAAGAAGTGCTCAAGCGTCGAGGGCTTATTTAAATTAGGAAATTATGTTATTTTTAATTTTATTATCGTATTTTAATTTTATTTAAATTATTGTAATGTTGAATTTTAATTTTAATAAAATTTAAATTTTAAAAATAAAAGTGTAGAAATATGAATTTTGTGGAAATGAGGATCTAAGCACCCACCTAAGACACAATGCATTGGAGAGGGGTGTGTCTTAGGTGGGGCCCACTCCTAAGACACCCCTCTAAGCAACAAGCATTGGAGATGCTCTTATAAGCTCTAAAAATAAGCTCCAAGAACTTATAAGCTCCCAAAAAAATAAGTTCCCCTTCCCCAGCTTATTCTTTTATAATCTTATATGCAACTCTTATTTTTCAAATATTTTTCAACTACAATTTATTATTTTCATCATAAATCATTCATGTTTATTTCTCTTCGATTTTCTTTCTCTAAAAATATATTTTCTCTCTCTAACAAAAAAAATCTCTCTCTAGCTTATTAGCTCAATTATCCAAACACTTTAACAACTTATAAACTCTTAAGAAACTACAATTTATAAGCTCTTGAAACATCTTATAAGTTGTTGAAGCTTATAAGCTCAGCCAAACACCCTCTTATATTAAACTGCAACTGGCCAGTGATTAAAAGGGCTCGTATTTTATTAGTAAGATAAAAGTCGTAAAATATCATTTTTTTAAAGAGTAACATATTTTTAAAATAGAATATCTCGTTTTTCTGAATCAAGAGGCGGAGCAATATAGGATTTTATTAATATTATCGTAGCAACAAAAATTGTTAGAAAAACGGTGCGGAAATATTAATGAAAATATATAGAATCCAAATATAGTTTTACTTTCCATGCAAAGAATTAACTTGGAAAAGAAAAACAAGTAGTAATGAATATGATTGATTGAGATGCATGATATATTTATGATAATCTATATTTTGTCTGGTTTTCAAAAATGCACGGTTACGTTATTACTATAAATTTAAAGTATAAAAATATTAATATACATATTTTAGTGATTCTATATATCATATGGAGAGATGATATACCTAATACAAATCATAATTGTAACTATTATTAACTATATAATATAATTTTAACATATCATATCAAATAATAGATACATTTAATATATTTTATCAAACATGATACGTATAAAAGACATTTCAATCAAGCATACCAGATATTATCCTATAACGCGTACCAAACTAGCCATTAGGATGACACTGCTTAATAACCTTATAATTTTCTATTATATCGGAATTTTTTTCGCTTTATAATTTCATATTATCGGATTTTTTTTTCCTTTAGCGACTATCATAGATAAAAGATTTCGGGTTTAACTCTCTCACTTTTGCATTTACTATTAGATGAGGAAATTTTGGCCAAAATTTGATGATTTTGAATCTCATTAATATTTCATAGGTTGAGTGTATGGCACAAAATTTTTATAGTGCAAAGAATGAAATCCATCTTTGAGGACCCCCATTGTCCTACACAAAAGATTTGCTGATGAGGTAAATTGCGAGATGAGAGTGAATTTTTTTTATACACTAGAGTTGTGCCTAAATAAGCTAACAAAATTAATTTTAAGATGGAATTTATTCATCTGCAAAATAGAACAAAGGGGACCAATAGCATTGAATGAGGCAATTGTGGAGACATAGCCGGTGGCGCCAGCCCTGTCCCTGCCGCTGCCACTGCCACTCTGAATGCTTGTCTTCATTTTTTATTTTATTTTTCGTATTATTGATGGCTAATTTAAATCTCTGCAAAGCATATTTTCTAAACGGGATTAATTTTCATTATCGAGGAAAAAACAATTTTTCTTTTTCATCATAAGAGAAATTTTTATCTCTGGGAAAATAAAATCTTAAAAATTGTGAAATTGTATATATGGCTCATTTTGAGAATTTGAAATGACCATCAACTTTTGCTTGTTTAATTCTTACCTTAGCACGCAAAAAAAAAATGCAATTTTTTTAATACCTAAAACCCTTGTTTAATTTATTTATTACCTTACGCCTCTACCTACCTCACACACAAAAAACAAAAACCTTGACTTACCTTAATTTTGTAATGCTATTTGATGTGTTTATATTACTTTGATTTGGGCCGCCGTGTTACTTGGACTGCTCTAAGGCGGGTTTCTATATGCTCGATAGCGCGATAGCTAATTTTAGTATAGTACTCTATCTGTCCCACGAATCTTAACATGTACTGAATTTTTTGAACGTTCCACCAATCTTGATACATTTTTAAATAGGATTAATTTCTATAAATACTGAACTTTCATCAAATTCTGATTTTGCATACAAACTTTGAACTGTGACGTGATAATCACTAAGCTTTTGATTTTATCTGATTTTGCTACTAATTCAAATTCCGGCCAAATACCAAGCTAATATATAATATGGCGTGCCAATTTTGACGTGACGTATTTATTCTTGCGTGACAATTAGTTGGCAAAATAATATTTTTAATTTATATTTTTTATCAATAAAAAAATAACACAAAGCAAATAACTTAAATTGTTAATAATTTAATATATCAAATCAAATAATAGTATTTTTTTAGTTGAATTAATTAATTGAATAAATTTATCAGCCAAAGAACATTTTAGTTATCAATAACTTAATATATATAAAAAATTTATTTAGCTAAGTAATAAAGTTTATTAAATTTTCATTATCTAAAGATTAATTTTTTTTATAAACTATATATATTTATACTATTTGAATGACTTCTATTTTATATATTGGAGTAATTAGTTGTGTAATAGACTAATAGTGAACTAGAAAAAAATTGATTTAAACTTGAGAATTGAAAAAAAATACTATTATTTGATTTGATATATTAAGTTATTGACAATTTGAGTTATTTGCTTTGTGTGTGTGTGTGTTTTTTATTATTCATAAGAAATTAACAATAGATACGTCACGTCAAATATTGGCACGTCATGTTAGCCCGATATTTGACCGGAATTTGGATTAGTAGCAAAATCAGATAAAATCTAAAGTTTAGTAATTATCACGCTACAGTTCAAAGTTTGTGTGCAAAATTAGAATTTGACGAAAGTTCAGTATTTTATGGTCAATTAACCCTTCTAAATAAGATAATACTCCCTCCGTCCACCAAGATTATGTAAAAATTACTATACCGGGTGTCCGCCAAGATTATGTAAAAAATACTATACCGGGTGTCCGCCAAGATTATGTCACTTTCTTTTTAAGGCAATAGTCCCACCATCATTTTTAATATTTTATCCTTACTATTTACTAACACTCTATATTTACAAAAAACCACCCCAAATTCAATCTCAACCGCACATCTCATAAAGTGGTGGGACTATTTCTCCATTATATCAAAATCATCACCAATTTTATTAAATCTTGTGCCCAAACAATTTTACATAATCTTAGTGGACGGATGGAGTAATTATTACATTCTCTCTTCTACTTTATCACTTTTATTATCTTATTTCTCCTACTTTATCACTTTTATTACCTTCTATCTCTCCTATTTTATCACTTTTATACTTTATTAACTACACACTTAAAACACTAATCTACAACTCCTTAAATCTCGTGCTGAAACCAAACGTGTCAAGATTCGTGGGACGATGGAGTATTTTTTTAGGGGTACTATATTCCTCTTCCGTCTGTCAAAAGTGTATATATATATATAGGGATTAAATATAGTAGAATCCTTTCCTTAGATACTCCCTTCGTCCCGCGAGTCTTGACACGTTTGGGTTCGGCACGGGAATTAAGGAGTTGTAGATTAGTGTTTTAAATGTGTAATTAATAAAGTATAAAATTGATAAAGTAGGAGAGAGAATGTAATAAAAGTGATAAAGTAGGAGAGAGAATATAATAAATGTGATAAAGTAGGAGAGAGAAGGTAATAATTATTGCCAAAAAAGGAAACGTGTCAAGATTCGTGGGACGGCCCAAAAAGGAAAACGTGTCAAGACTCATGGGACGGAGGGAGTAATATATAAATTCAAATTTCGAACATAAAAATGCAACACATAATAGAGGTCTCCCAAAACAAAACATAAAAACGGAGAGATATTACTGTCCTTAAAAATTTGATAGTTTAGATTTTTTCACATTGTTAAGTTTTTTAACGCATTTTTAATATGCATAATATTGAACGTTAATATTCTCTCTTTCTGTCATATCCCAGTTTTTTAATCATTGATTAAAGACTTAATAATTAGGGTTCGGCATCCATTAATAATAAAAATGGTTTGATTTATCAGATGTCATTTAATTGTTTTATATGTGTCTTGATGTGCTTAATTCTTATTATTATTTGAATCCGTTTGAATTTTTAAAGGATCTTTATAAATATGGTGCACAAGTTTAATTAGTGGTTTGAGCATATTATATGAGCCTTATGGATTTTTTTTTTAGTGGGCATGAAGCCATGAAATTTCCTTTAAATGGGATATTAAGTTTTATAAAGTGTTTTACTTCAATAATTTTACTGCAAGGATTTCATAAAGAATCTTTTAATTGATCAGAGTCAAGAGCTCTATTTAAATTTGATACATCTTAACCGTAGCCTACTTCCCCACCATTACATTTTTTTTTCTTCTTCTTTCTTTTTCCCCACCACTACACCTAATCTTCCACTTCACTACCAACTTTCACCACCAACTCTCCTTTATGCAGACAATCAAATCCTCATAATCTTAGCAAATCTTATCATCAATCCTCTGCCATTTCAATTAGACAAAAGCCAAGTTTTAAAAGCTAAGTTTCATTCTATTAGTTCATCCGCTCTTTCCTTCTCTTTTCAACACACCCAACAAAGTTTAAAGTGCAGAGGTAAGTGTTCCAACCAATTCTCTTCTTCTTCCTTGGGGATACAACCCTCCATTTTAACTATGTTTATGTTTCCAAATTCCAGTAATCAAGCAGATTCAGATCCAAATTCATTGTTAAATTGTTGATTCGCAGATCCAACTTTGTGAGTTCAGAAAATTATCAAGGTTACCTCCTACTTTACTTTTTCCATACATTCATTTGTTAAATTACAAAACTATGATTCAAATGAAAACAGATAGAACACACGCATCCATTACCACTTCTTTTAGACTATTATTGTTTCAATTACATTAGCTTATCACCATCAGAGAACCACCAACAGAATAATACACACGCACACATTTTACTATATTTCTATCTATTACAAGTACAGATCAGTTTTTGTAAATAGAAATGAATGAAAATGAACAGAATTGAAACCCTAAGTGCTCTATGTGTGTTTTGTGCGTGTGACTGGAATTTGGGGGGGGTGAGAGCAGCCGACGGCTGCTCGCGGCCGGAGGCGGCGCGGCGGCAGCCGCCGCCTTTTTCCTTTGTCTATCTGAAACGAGAGAGAGATGGTTAGGGCTTCTGTAAAAATAAAAAAAAAGAGAGAGAGATACGGGAAAAAGGGGGAGAGACTTATCTTTTCCGACGACGCGGCGGAAGCAGCGGCGCAGCGACACGAACGGCGGTTCTGTTCGGCCGGAAAAGAGGAGAAAAGGGAGGAGTTCAGATCTGTTTTTTTTAAAATAGAAAGGAGAGGAAAGGGAGCTCAGATCTGGAGCTTACCTTTCCGGCGAGACAAAGCTCGGCCATCCACCACGATTCCGGCCATGGCGGAGACGGCGGAGAACAGGGGAAGCGGCGCGGCGACGCTCGGCTTTTCACAACGGCCGGAGAAGGCACATGCAGCGGCGGAGAGGCCTCTGCCACCCTGTTCCAAGGCCGGGGACGACCAGGCGGCGCCGTGCTTGGCCACGGCGGAGGCGGCAGTGGCACGCGAAGGAGGCAGAGGCGGCGTGTGGTTGTTTCCGAGAGATAGAGACGGACGAAAAGGGAAGAACCAAAGGGGAAAGAGAGAATAGGGGAAGGGAAGAGAAGCGGCCGGCGAAGCGGCGCTCGCTGCTGACGGCGCCGCTGTCGTCCGGCGAGGGAGAGGGAGGCAGACCGAGAGGGAGAGAGAGGGAGAGTGAGGCGTGCTGTGTGTGTGCGTGTGTTATGTGTTTTGTGTGTGTATGTATATGTATGTATGATTAGGGTTAGGCTTGGGCTCAAAGCCCTATAATGAGGATGGGCCGAAATTTTTTTAAAAAAAAAAAAAAAAAACGAGTGGGCCGATTTTATTTCTGTTGGGCTCATTTTAATTAATTTTGGGCTGTTATTGATTAATGAAGCCTACGAATTTTGGCCTAATTTAATTTAAAAATGCTTGATTTTTTTTCACTAAATTATTTTAGTGAATTTAAATCTCTTGACTTAATTTTAATATTGAAAATTGGGACTATTTATTTTAAATGAAGTCCGTTCTTTTATCTAAATTTATTAATGGACTTTAAAGCAAATATTTTGGGATTAAGCCCCATTTATTATATGATAAAATTATTTTCAAAGCTTACGAGTATGGATTTTTTGTTTATGGTTAAAATGTTTTATTTCATATCAATGGATTTTAAAATGTTTTATTATTTATAAATGAATAATGGAATTTCTTATTTATTTTCATGATAAAAAAAAAATGTGGAATTGTGTTATAGAATGATTAAGTATATGATTTACTTTAACAAATGAGCTTGGGATTTAATTGAGATATTAAATTACTAAGCATGTGTTTTTAAATGATTTATTTATTTAAGTGATGAAAATGTGCGAAGTATTGGAAAGCATGATTTATAATTTTCAGGGTGATAATATATGGCTTGTTCTTAATTGATGGAGTACTTGACTAAATGACGGGTATAGAGGGAGGTTATGGATTATGTACATGTTGATGTTCGAACAAATGGGTTCGAACCTATATGATAGTTACATGATAATTGGTTACATTTTATTGATTGAATGAAACGAGATTAATATGGATGCTAGAACCCTAAAACTTTAAAAGATACCTTAGGCACGTAGAATTAGACTTTGTCTTATGACAATTTCTTCACGAACTTATCGACTCTTCATCAATGAAGGTCCGGGCGACAGAAAGTGAAGCAGAAGAAGAAACGATTCCACGCCAACTTTAAGAACAATTGAGGTGGGCATTATTTTATTATTACGTATATAGAGATCCCCTGCGTGACGTAGGCCTCATATGCGAATATATATGCATGATATGTTTTGACTATTTATTCAGTTCTTATGAAATGTTTATATGTTTAATGCCCTTTATGAAAATGAAAATGTTATGAAAATGAAATGTTTATGAAATGATTGACTGCCAAAATGTTTATGTTTTTATATGTATCCTATCTGTGTTGGTTCGCCAACTTTAAAGGAAATCCAATTGGGATCCTATGCTAGACAAAGGTCGCTAGCTAGGGTTAACGTGTACACTCATGGAGACCGCGAGTCGCTTGCGACCGGTCTTGGCGTCCGTGGTAAGGAGGCCTCCTTCCCGGCGCGTGACAGAAAGGACAGATATGGATCATATAGACTGAAAATGGGATGCATCCACCTTTATGAAAATGAATGAAATGTTTTAGTAAGCGCAGGTCATTTATGAAAACCCCTGTGTGTTACTGTTATGGCAGTTCAATTTATATATGTATGCATGTTGTATTTTCGGCTTATGTCACTGAGTATTTTTATACTCAGCCCTGCATGTATTTCTAAATGTGCAGGTTGAGCAGGCGATGGAATGGATCGGTGTTGAGCGGATTTCCCTTTTGATGTTTATGTAATGAAACCTTGAGTATGCATCTCCATATGCATAACTCACACGTTTTTCCGCTACAAACACTCTGAATTTGTTATCGTATTGTGGAACTTATTACTCCTTCATTTTGTTTAACTCTCATTTGGGGTTTAGTCGTTATGGCTGGCTCATTTGTTAATTACCCAAGTGGTTATATATATATATATATACCACTAGTTTGTTGTTATTAATGTTGGTTATTTAGTAAATCCCTTTTTAATTTCCATTTCTTATTGTTCACCCAAGTCATAACCCCGGTTAACCCGTCATTGGGATAGTGGGCTGTGACAGAGTGGTATCAGAGCAGTTCATTTGCTCTGGCCCTAGAAACCTTATTCTAAAAAGTCATGTCTAGATTGATTCACTTGACATATGTGGGATCATACGACACCGCTCAACACTCCATTGCATCGTGCTCAATCAAGGAAAAAGGTAACTGCAGTTACAATGTTTTAAAGATGTTATTATTCTAAACTGTTTCATGAAAATGTTTATGTAAAGAGCATGCTATGATGAAATGTTGAAAGTTTTGCCTTTCATTGAAATGTTGAATGTTTTGCCTTTCATGGCATATCATTGCAGTTATGATGTTATGATAAGAGAAGAATGATAGAGAATTGACACATGCTTTCCCCAGAAAACATAGATTGCTATAAGTTGCATGATCACTATTCTAAAAGAACATAGACTGCTGGATTAGTAGGATATCTCTACAATCTAGATTCTTAAAGTGATGATGTAGAAGAATGAAAGAGAACTTAGAGCATTTCAAACTCCCACAAGAAAACAATGGTTCTTTTGAACTACAAAGAGGAATGAAAAGACATGTACACGTTGAAGGAAAAACACGGGATGATGATACAAGACGAATTCAAGGCAAACGCTGCATCAAGGGTTTGAGCATAGTCTCTACGTTCAAATGTTCACACGCGATGGAACACCGAATCGACTTTTAGTACACGATAGATTTTAAGAACAGTATGCTTTGCCTATATATATATGTATATATTTGTGTACATGTTATAGCGGGGGTTTGGGTCCAATAGGACATAGAACTTTAAATTAAGCTTTTGGTTTGCCAGTACGAACTTGAGTTTTATTATTATGAATAGTTGTCCACGGCTTTCTAAGTTTGGGATGATGTTTTCCGTGTGATTGGGAGGTGATGATGATTGGACCTAGCCAGTCCACATGATCCAAATATCAGTCGACGTCTTTTGGGTTGAAAACCCATGTGTTTCAACTTTCGGTTGAAAAGCCAGATGAGTTTTTATTCTAGATCATTTTGTTCGACCTAGTAGTTACTCCTTTCTACCATCTGGTTATTCGTTTGAGTTTCTCAACAAATTTTTTTTCTGCACCACTTTGTTTTGATATCGTTCAAGAATTGAGCCTTACAATTGTTGAGTTGTCCTAGTACCCTCTTGTGATCAATAAGGATTTAGATGTTTTGTTATGATGCTTTCATGATTAAATCAAGAGGAATATGTTATGAATTGAGGTAAGGAATATACTGAGGATCTTTTATTTTTGAAGCACAGAATGCCTCCCAGAAGAGCCCCAAGAAACAATGTGGGAACCGCAAACGAACCCCCACGAAGGGTTGAGGAACTTTTTCTTAAACAGAGCCCACCAACATTCAACGGGACCGGCAACCCGACTGATGCCGAAATCTGGATTAGAGCAATGGAAAGGATTTTCGACTTTCTTCACTGTACTGATCAAGAGAGACTCTCTTGTGTTGCATTCCAACTAACTGGGTCGGCAGATTTTTGGTGGGAAACCAAGAAGAGGGCAATGACCCTCGAACAATTGGAAAACCTGACTTGGGAAGACTTCAAGACGGAGATCTACGATAAATACATTCCCAAGAGCTACAGAAAGAAGAAAGAGACGGAGTTTTTCAATCTGAAACAAAACAAGATGTCCGTGACGGAATACGATCGCGCTTTCTGCGACATGTCTCGCTATGCCCCTCATCTGATCGACACTGATGAAAAGATGGCCGAGAAGTTTCGTTCAGGCCTTAGGCATGAGATCAAGATGGCGCTTGCTAGTCATGGTGATCTCACCCACTCTGAAGCACTTAGCAGAGCCCTGGATGTTGAAGCAGCAATGCCTGAAGACCGCCCAACCCAGACTCAAGCTCCGGGAAACAACGATCGTGGGAAGAGAAAATGGGAAGGCAACAACAACAATAATAGGGGTTACTACAACAACCAAGATAACAAGAGGCCATGGCAAGGAAACATGATGCCACAAAGGCAATGGCAAGGACGACCAGTCAATCCAGGATCAGCTGGAAACAATCAGGGCCAGCTCAGGGCACCTTTGTGTCCCAAATGCTCCAAGTCACATCACGGCATATGCTTGGCTGGCAGCAATACCTGCTTTAAGTGTGGCCAGAAGGGCCATTTTGCCAGAGACTGCCAAGGAAAACCACAAGGAGGAATGAAAGGGCCGAATCAGCCGGGCCAAGTACAACCACTCAGGGCTATCCAAGGCCAACAGTTACTCTACCCACCACCACAGCAACAGTATCGACCTGCGGCACGTCCACCGCAAATTCCACAGGCAAGAGCCTATGCATTGCACAAGAATAAGCAAGGAAATAACCAAGGGAATTTGGCAGGTATGGGCACATTACTTGACACACCTGTTATACTTCTGTTCGACACGGGTGCCTCGCATTCTTTTATTGCAAGTGTATGTGTAAAAACTTTAAAGCTCCAACCTGAAAAGACTAATCAGGACTTGAGAATTTCTTCACCAATAGGAGGAATAGCAGTAGTAACACATGCTTGCTCGAACCTAGAACTGACCATAGGATCGTTTAAGGTTATAGCAAACAACTTGCACGTCATATCGATGGAGGACGTTGATATAATCCTGGGAATGGACTGGCTAGCGGAGAACTATGCCACGATATTGTGCCAAGAGCGGAAAATCGGTTTCAACTTTCCAGGAAGGGACGCTTTGAGTTTCCACGGAATATGCAGGAGGAACAGAGTGCCGACTATTTCAGCTTTACAGGCAAGGAAGATGATGAACAAGAAAGACTGCCAAGCCTTCCTCGTATACCTGAACGGGGGAATTGAGACCGAAAAGACAATGGAAGATGTAGAGATCGTGCGGGATTTTCAAGATGTTTTCCCAGAAAATTTGCCAGGATTACCACCTGACAGACAAGTAGAATTCACCATCGATCTAGAGCCAGGAGCGGCGCCGGTATCAAAAGCACCGTACAGAATGGGCCCGAAGGAATTGGAAGAGTTGAAAATCCAGTTACAAGAGTTATTGGACCTAGGCTTCATCAGGCCTAGTGTGTCCCCATGGGGAGCGCCGGTGCTGTTTGTCAAGAAGAAAGATGGCACCTTGAGATTGTGCATCGATTATCGAGAGCTGAACAAGCTAACGCTTAAGAACAAGTATCCATTGCCCAGAATTGAAGATTTATTCGACCAACTCAAGGGCGCGAGTGTTTTCTCCAAAATCGATTTGAAGTCTGGGTATCATCAGTTAAAGGTTAGACATGAAGATATACCCAAAACGGCTTTCCGAACAAGATATGGTCACTACGAGTTCGTAGTTGTGCCGTTCGGACTAACAAATGCACCAGCTGTGTTCATGGACCTCATGAACAGAGTATTTCATTCCTATTTGGATAAGTTCGTCTTGGTGTTTATTGATGATATTCTCATCTACTCCAAGAATGAAGAAGAACATATGGAACATCTGAGAACTGTGTTACAAACGCTAAGGGATGAATGCCTTTATGCCAAATTCAGCAAATGTGAGTTTTGGCTCAAAGAAGTTACATTTCTGGGACATATTGTATCTTCAGAAGGTATTAAGGTGGACCCCGCCAAAGTGGAAGCAGTACAAGGATGGAAGTCGCCAACTACCCCAAACGAGATCAGAAGTTTCTTGGGATTGGCTGGCTACTATCGAAGATTCATTGAGGGATTTTCCAAGATAGCAAGGCCGATGACGCAATTGCTCCGAAAGGGAATTAAATACACATGGACTAACGAGTGTGAAGAAAGTTTTCAGCTGCTCAAGGAAAAGCTAACTACAGCGCCAGTGCTAACAATTCCGGAACCAGACAAGGAGTATGTGGTCTACACGGATGCATCAAAGAACGGACTAGGATGCGTTTTGATGCAGGAAGGCAAAGTGATTGCATATGCATCGCGGCAACTTAGGCCACACGAATTGAATTATCCGACCCATGATCTTGAACTAGCGGCGGTAGTGCACGCACTAAAAATTTGGAGACATCATCTATATGGTGTCAGGTGTGAGATTTACACCGATCACAAAAGTCTGAAGTACTTCTTCGAGCAAAAAGATCTCAACATGAGACAGCGAAGGTGGCTCGAATTAGTAAAAGATTATGACTGTGGTATAAATTATCACCCGGGGAAGGCCAATGTAGTAGCCGACGCATTGAGCCGCAAGGTCCCATTGAAACTGGGATACATCCTTACAAAGGAAGAAGAGCTCATACGAGATTTTGATAGGATGAAATTAGAGGTGATAAACCCACCTGCTACAATAGCGGGGGTGGTCGCGATTATACCGAATTTGAGGAAATTGGTGGTAGAAGCTCAAAGGAAGGATGATAAATTGGAGAAATTACGAGCTAAGATAAGAGAAGGAAATCTCAAGAACTATCACGAAGAAGCCGACAATGCTATTTTCTTTGAGAAGAGAATATGCATCCCTCATGACAATGAACTCAAGAACAAGATCATGAGCGAAGCCCATGACACTCCTTATGTCGCCCACCCGGGAAGCACTAAGATGTATCAAGATCTAAAAGAAAATTTCTGGTGGGAAGGAATGAAACGAGACGTGGCTTTATTCGTCGAAAAGTGTCTAGTTTGCCAGCAAGTAAAGGCTTTACACCAACGACCTTACGGCGAGCTACAACCTTTGGAGATTCCAGAATGGAAATGGGACGATATTGCAATGGACTTTGTTACAGGATTGCCAAAAACAAGACGAGGTAACACGGTAATATGGGTCATTATAGACAGACTCACAAAGAGTGCACACTTTCTGCCTATCCCTATCACGTATAGATCAGATAAGTTAGCCCAACTCTACATCAAGGAGATCGTGCGTTTACATGGGGTGCCGAAGACAATCACGTCCGACAGAGATTCGAAGTTTACCTCCAGATTCTGGATAAGCTTGCAGAAGGAATTGGGAACAAGGTTGAATTTCAGCACAGCTTTCCACCCGCAGACCGACGGTCAGTCCGAAAGGACAATTCAAACGCTAGAAGATATGTTAAGGACTGTTGTGCTAGATAGAGGAGAAGATTGGGAGCGTGTGTTGCCACTAATCGAATTTGCTTACAACAACAGCTATCAAGCAACTATCGCCATGGCACCTTATGAGGCGTTATACGGGAAGAAATGTAGATCGCCGCTTTACTGGGATGAAGTCGGCGAAAGAAGAATCTTGGGGCCAGATACAGTAGGCGAGATGATCGAAATCGTCCGTCAGATTCGACAGCGTATTAAAGAGGCCCAGGATAGACAAAAGTCTTATGCCGACAAACGTCGAACCGACTTGCAGTTTGAGTGTGGGGATAAAGTCTTTTTGAAAATTTCTCCCTCTAAAGGGATTACAAGATTTGGCGTAAAGGGTAAGCTTAGACCCCGTTTTATAGGACCCTATGAGATCCTAGAAAGGGTGGGCCCGGTAGCTTACAGGCTGGCGTTGCCGCCAAGCCTTGGGAATGTGCATAATGTGTTTCATGTGTCGCAGTTGAGAAAATATGTTTATGATCCAAAACACGTGATCCAAAGAGACGACGTTATCCTTAGCCCAGATATGAGCTATGAAGAGAGACCCGAATCTATTCTAGATCGGAAGGTTCAAGTACTAAGGAATAAGTCGATACCCTTAGTAAAAGTCCTTTGGAAGCACCATGATCAAGAAGAGGCGACGTGGGAACTCGAGTCTAGCATGAAGGAGAAATACCCAGAATTATTTCCTGAGGTACAAATTTCGGGACGAAATTTATTTTAAGGGGGATAGTATGTCATATCCCAGTTTTTAATCATTGATTAAAGACTTAATAATTAGGGTTCGGCATCCATTAATAATAAAAATGGTTTGATTTATCAGATGTCATTTAATTGTTTTATATGTGTCTTGATGTGCTTAATTCTTATTATTATTTGAATCCGTTTGAATTTTTAAAGGATCTTTATAAATATGGTGCACAAGTTTAATTAGTGGTTTGAGCATATTATATGAGCCTTATGGATTTTTTTTTTAGTGGGCATGAAGCCATGAAATTTCCTTTAAATGGGATATTAAGTTTTATAAAGTGTTTTACTTCAATAATTTTACTGCAAGGATTTCATAAAGAATCTTTTAATTGATCAGAGTCAAGAGCTCTATTTAAATTTGATACATCTTAACCGTAGCCTACTTCCCCACCATTACATTTTTTTTTCTTCTTCTTTCTTTTTCCCCACCACTACACCTAATCTTCCACTTCACTACCAACTTTCACCACCAACTCTCCTTTATGCAGACAATCAAATCCTCATAATCTTAGCAAATCTTATCATCAATCCTCTGCCATTTCAATTAGACAAAAGCCAAGTTTTAAAAGCTAAGTTTCATTCTATTAGTTCATCCGCTCTTTCCTTCTCTTTTCAACACACCCAACAAAGTTTAAAGTGCAGAGGTAAGTGTTCCAACCAATTCTCTTCTTCTTCCTTGGGGATACAACCCTCCATTTTAACTATGTTTATGTTTCCAAATTCCAGTAATCAAGCAGATTCAGATCCAAATTCATTGTTAAATTGTTGATTCGCAGATCCAACTTTGTGAGTTCAGAAAATTATCAAGGTTACCTCCTACTTTACTTTTTCCATACATTCATTTGTTAAATTACAAAACTATGATTCAAATGAAAACAGATAGAACACACGCATCCATTACCACTTCTTTTAGACTATTATTGTTTCAATTACATTAGCTTATCACCATCAGAGAACCACCAACAGAATAATACACACGCACACATTTTACTATATTTCTATCTATTACAAGTACAGATCAGTTTTTGTAAATAGAAATGAATGAAAATGAACAGAATTGAAACCCTAAGTGCTCTATGTGTGTTTTGTGCGTGTGACTGGAATTTGGGGGGGGTGAGAGCAGCCGACGGCTGCTCGCGGCCGGAGGCGGCGCGGCGGCAGCCGCCGCCTTTTTCCTTTGTCTATCTGAAACGAGAGAGAGATGGTTAGGGCTTCTGTAAAAATAAAAAAAAAGAGAGAGAGATACGGGAAAAAGGGGGAGAGACTTATCTTTTCCGACGACGCGGCGGAAGCAGCGGCGCAGCGACACGAACGGCGGTTCTGTTCGGCCGGAAAAGAGGAGAAAAGGGAGGAGTTCAGATCTGTTTTTTTTAAAATAGAAAGGAGAGGAAAGGGAGCTCAGATCTGGAGCTTACCTTTCCGGCGAGACAAAGCTCGGCCATCCACCACGATTCCGGCCATGGCGGAGACGGCGGAGAACAGGGGAAGCGGCGCGGCGACGCTCGGCTTTTCACAACGGCCGGAGAAGGCACATGCAGCGGCGGAGAGGCCTCTGCCACCCTGTTCCAAGGCCGGGGACGACCAGGCGGCGCCGTGCTTGGCCACGGCGGAGGCGGCAGTGGCACGCGAAGGAGGCAGAGGCGGCGTGTGGTTGTTTCCGAGAGATAGAGACGGACGAAAAGGGAAGAACCAAAGGGGAAAGAGAGAATAGGGGAAGGGAAGAGAAGCGGCCGGCGAAGCGGCGCTCGCTGCTGACGGCGCCGCTGTCGTCCGGCGAGGGAGAGGGAGGCAGACCGAGAGGGAGAGAGAGGGAGAGTGAGGCGTGCTGTGTGTGTGCGTGTGTTATGTGTTTTGTGTGTGTATGTATATGTATGTATGATTAGGGTTAGGCTTGGGCTCAAAGCCCTATAATGAGGATGGGCCGAAATTTTTTTAAAAAAAAAAAAAAAAAACGAGTGGGCCGATTTTATTTCTGTTGGGCTCATTTTAATTAATTTTGGGCTGTTATTGATTAATGAAGCCTACGAATTTTGGCCTAATTTAATTTAAAAATGCTTGATTTTTTTTCACTAAATTATTTTAGTGAATTTAAATCTCTTGACTTAATTTTAATATTGAAAATTGGGACTATTTATTTTAAATGAAGTCCGTTCTTTTATCTAAATTTATTAATGGACTTTAAAGCAAATATTTTGGGATTAAGCCCCATTTATTATATGATAAAATTATTTTCAAAGCTTACGAGTATGGATTTTTTGTTTATGGTTAAAATGTTTTATTTCATATCAATGGATTTTAAAATGTTTTATTATTTATAAATGAATAATGGAATTTCTTATTTATTTTCATGATAAAAAAAAAATGTGGAATTGTGTTATAGAATGATTAAGTATATGATTTACTTTAACAAATGAGCTTGGGATTTAATTGAGATATTAAATTACTAAGCATGTGTTTTTAAATGATTTATTTATTTAAGTGATGAAAATGTGCGAAGTATTGGAAAGCATGATTTATAATTTTCAGGGTGATAATATATGGCTTGTTCTTAATTGATGGAGTACTTGACTAAATGACGGGTATAGAGGGAGGTTATGGATTATGTACATGTTGATGTTCGAACAAATGGGTTCGAACCTATATGATAGTTACATGATAATTGGTTACATTTTATTGATTGAATGAAACGAGATTAATATGGATGCTAGAACCCTAAAACTTTAAAAGATACCTTAGGCACGTAGAATTAGACTTTGTCTTATGACAATTTCTTCACGAACTTATCGACTCTTCATCAATGAAGGTCCGGGCGACAGAAAGTGAAGCAGAAGAAGAAACGATTCCACGCCAACTTTAAGAACAATTGAGGTGGGCATTATTTTATTATTACGTATATAGAGATCCCCTGCGTGACGTAGGCCTCATATGCGAATATATATGCATGATATGTTTTGACTATTTATTCAGTTCTTATGAAATGTTTATATGTTTAATGCCCTTTATGAAAATGAAAATGTTATGAAAATGAAATGTTTATGAAATGATTGACTGCCAAAATGTTTATGTTTTTATATGTATCCTATCTGTGTTGGTTCGCCAACTTTAAAGGAAATCCAATTGGGATCCTATGCTAGACAAAGGTCGCTAGCTAGGGTTAACGTGTACACTCATGGAGACCGCGAGTCGCTTGCGACCGGTCTTGGCGTCCGTGGTAAGGAGGCCTCCTTCCCGGCGCGTGACAGAAAGGACAGATATGGATCATATAGACTGAAAATGGGATGCATCCACCTTTATGAAAATGAATGAAATGTTTTAGTAAGCGCAGGTCATTTATGAAAACCCCTGTGTGTTACTGTTATGGCAGTTCAATTTATATATGTATGCATGTTGTATTTTCGGCTTATGTCACTGAGTATTTTTATACTCAGCCCTGCATGTATTTCTAAATGTGCAGGTTGAGCAGGCGATGGAATGGATCGGTGTTGAGCGGATTTCCCTTTTGATGTTTATGTAATGAAACCTTGAGTATGCATCTCCATATGCATAACTCACACGTTTTTCCGCTACAAACACTCTGAATTTGTTATCGTATTGTGGAACTTATTACTCCTTCATTTTGTTTAACTCTCATTTGGGGTTTAGTCGTTATGGCTGGCTCATTTGTTAATTACCCAAGTGGTTATATATATATATATATATACCACTAGTTTGTTGTTATTAATGTTGGTTATTTAGTAAATCCCTTTTTAATTTCCATTTCTTATTGTTCACCCAAGTCATAACCCCGGTTAACCCGTCATTGGGATAGTGGGCTGTGACACTTTCTCCTGCGATATGTTCTTCTATTGTGAGTGTTGTTGTTGTTAAGTCTAGTGTAAAGAGTATAAGGCAACTAAAGTGGCGGCGTGGTACTGTTAAATGTCGAGTGAAGCAAAGATTTGAGATGATGATGACGACGACGACAACGTCAGACTGCTGTTGGTTTGGTTGTAAGACAACGATAGCGCAACAATATCAGACGACGATGGCTAAGTTAGTTGTTGGTGTGAGTTGTTTGACGAAAAATATAGACGAGAAATAGGTGGCAGCGACCACGCTGGTGGCTAGCGCACGTGACTCGGGGGCCCCGTGCCTGTGATCATCCCAAAAAATTAAAATGTGTCTTACGTAATGTTATTTGAACATAATATGTATATAGTTAAATACAAATATGCATTAGTCTGCGATCGGTGTGAATTTAATGATATACATGTGTTTTTTTTTTTGTGCCTAAAATTACTATTTCTATTTTACCCATCCACGTTTTTGGTGCTAGAAAGCTCTGCCCACGTGTCGTGTTTTTAGTGCTATATGAACAAATATGTGATCCATATTTCAATCTATATGAATCACATATATTCCGTGAGAAATGATAGATCCAAATACAATTCACATATTTTTCGTGAGAAATGAGAATGACAAATAAGGTGCTTGTAATGCATCAATACTCGTATTTAGTTAATGTTGTAAAATTTCACCCCCTCAAGGATTCGAACTCAGGTGATAATGTATGTTCGTTAATTACAAACAACTTATTCATGTATTGAATTGATTTATGCATTAAATGAATATCTCACTATTAATTCGATAAATATTAGCCATAAGATTTGAATATCTCATGTTCCAAATTCATTTTCTTTTCTCACTACTTATAATCATTTTACTTGTGTGAAATGAGAATAACAAACAAGTCAATATACATTTACGAATAAATTGTTTGTAATGCACGAATAACTATTCAAATTTGGGTTTGATCCTGGGGAACGCGAACCACATTAACTAAATACGACTATTCGTGCATTACAAGCACATGGCAATTGGTAAGACGCTCCATCTCCAATTTGTAGGTCGAGGTTCGAGTCATTACGGAAAAATTGGGGACCATTATGATCCTTTCAAAAATGTGGAAAAAACTATAGCTTTCAAATAAAGTTTAAAGTTAATTAGTATTTGTAATACAATTATATTATATCCATTCCGTCCACGAAACATCTTTCTAAGGGAGTGGACACGAATTTTTAAAAAAATAAATTATGTATTTGATGAGTGGAGAATGAGTCCAAATTAGAAAAAATGATGATAGTTAATGAGTTATTTTCAAAAATGGAAGGTCTATTAGTGGCAACGTGTGTAAATATGTGAGAATTGTAAGGATGATAATTAGTAAAATTATTTCTAGAAATTAGACTATAAAGATATTTTGTGGACGAATGAAAATGAAAATTAGGAAGATGTATCGTGAATGGAGTGAGTATTATTAATTATGTTAATTATGTTACAATAATAAAAATATTGACTAATGAAGCCAAAGCATCCACAACACGAGACATTTTGAATAAATTAGAAAAATTTCGTGGATTTATAATATACTATCAATATGACTTATAATCAATTATTCATAACTAAAATTTCTTCACTATTATGTCTTAATATTCTCAGTTTAAAGAACTAAATGCACTTTAATAATTTAATACAGTTATAATAAATAGACGCTTATATCTAACCAAATAAAATTATTTTAACAACAAAAATCATAATTTTGATGTTATAAATTATCAGTTAATATGAATATATGATTCATTAAATTAAATATATTAACATTAATGAAGAATTTATTAGATATATTTAATTTTTCAAATATTAAATACCATAATCCTCATGATACCTACTTCTTCTCTTTTCAAAATTGTGATGGGAGCCAACGCTCCCCTCTCCGTCCGTTACTGTAGTATGTACATTATCCAGGGTTAAATTCTTATATTTGTTGACAATGGAGTGCTGTTTTATTTAATTAATTAATTAATAAGTTGGGGATTCGAAAAGCAGCTTATGCAACAAGCAGCTTATGCAACACTATATACTGGCTTATTCAATCATTCTCATTTCTCACGAAACATAGCATTTTTAGTATAACTCATCCATATATATATATATGGAGTATAATATAAAGTAAAAACAGATCATGTGGATATCGTGTTTCAGTATCAAATTTAGCATTTATACGATCTCTTATTTAGTTTTAAAGTTGATTAGAAAAATTAAAAGTTGATAATGCAATTACAAATGGACCTACAGTTGATCAATCTCTTAGAATTACTCTTTACTTTCAACAAACACATCCAATATAAATATCTCCAATTGCCAACTGCAATAGTAGTATTTTTTAAAAGGCCCCATAGCTCTGCTGTATCCGAACACTTCAATTATAATAAATTTAATGTCTTATAAATCAAGAAAACATTTCATAGAACATCAAACTTCCACAGATGATTTGCAGCCAAAAATCCTCTTACTAAACTCAGTTACTTCAATTTTGATACCATAGCAGTTTCAAGATTCCAACAGCTAACTTCTAAGTTTCAAAATAGGATAGGACAGCTGAAACTTTTCAAAAACTGAGCTAATCTAGTTAGAATTATTTCATCCTAGCACAATATTTACCCTACTCGACACTCACTCTTCATTTCCATGCACGCTCCTAACACAAAATTCGCACAAAAATCGGCGCCTCAACAGGCATGAGACAGCAGCTTCATTCTCAGTATATAAGCCAGTAAATAGCTACTACTCAAGGCAAACAAAATCTGGGCGTGGGGATGTGAGAACTACCTAGATATCAGCAGTCAACTTCATAGCTTTAATTCTCATCTGCACGAGCTTCTTGTGGGAGTTCGAATGATGCGATGGCATGAATGTAGGACTTGCTGCTGGCCGATACTCTGGGAGTAGACGTCCAGACCGGTATCGGAGCCCACATGCATTGCAGAGTGTCTGTGGCCCTAATGGTCCCTCTCTCCATTGTGGTGTCTTCGATGACTGACAATGAGAACACTTCTTAACAACTGCAGGGCAAGAAGGGTTTGAAGCATTTCGCAGACGCGCAAGATCTGAGACGTCCAATGAGGCATCTTCTTTTTTGGGGGAGCTTTTCATGACATCAACAGCGACAGGCAGCTGAAGTAACCTTTTCCTACTCTGTTTACCTTTCATGGAATTTGAAGCATTTTGCAGAGGTGCAGGATCTGAGACGTCCAACGAGACACCGTCTTTCTCGGGGGAGTTTATCATGACACCAAAAGCAACAGGCACCTTAAATAACTTCTTCCTATTCTCTTTACCTCTCATGGAACTTGAAGCCTTTTTGCAGGGTGATGGCAGAAACCCCAGGTTTACACCTGCAGGTTCAACGTATTTTGATCTGTATCTGACGTAGCTACTGCTTTGGAGGAGTGAGACGTGACTCTGAGTACAGGAGGCACCGGATTCTTGAATCTTGGCCAATTTATTCTGCAAAGGAATTTGCGAGCTGTAGGTATCATCATACTTGGCTAGAAGCTTTTGCTTGGGCGCTCCAGCAATCTGAAGTGAGCTAGAGGTGTCAACAAGCTCGGCCAGCTGCCTTTGCTTGGCAGCTCCAGCACTCTGAAGTGAGCTAGAGGTATCAACATGCTTGGCCAGCTGCATTCGCTTGACGTGCTTAGTTAGCTGCTTTTGATCCGGAGCTCCAACAATCTGCATTCACCAGATAAAAGATCAGTTCAAAAACATATACCTCAAAACAGTTAAATCAATGGGAACTATACAATTTTATGTATCACTTCAGTTAAAAATAATGTAACATCTCAAAAACTATAGAAACACTTCACTAGAAACGTAGTAAACTCATCCCAATTATCAGCAGCACACCAGCTGTAACCACTTAAGATTATTATCCCAACCAAACAAAACAAGTTCAAGATGACACATGATGAAATATAATCGGTGCAAATGAACCAATTACATCTTGCAATAAGCAACATCTTCTACAAAAATTTCAAAATTCCACCAACAATCAAGGAAAATCGCAAGCATCTAAGTGTGATATCATTTAACAATCTAGGGAGCCAAACATAACAACCTAACTCACTATTCATGATGCTAACTAGATAAGATATCTGATCATAGCTCCATATTAGGAACACTATTGTGGTACTCTAGACTCGAGATTGTAATTCCTAAATTTAGCTTCCATCTATGGAGCTATTGGTGGTTCGTAGCTGCCGTCTGTGGGGATAAAGGTGCTACCTCAATTTTAACTTTCAATTGTTTAGTTCCGCTCCTCATCTCTGCCACCTTCCTGTGGGAGTTCGAGTGCTGAGATGGGACAAATGTAGGACTTGCTGCTGGTCGATATTCTGGAAATAGACGTCCAGATCGATATTGAACCCCACATGCGTTGCAGAGAGTCTTTGGCCCCAGTGGCCCCTCTCTCCAGAGTGGTGTCTTTGTCGATTGGCAATGAGCACACTTCTTAACTTGATGGGCAGGATCTGGGACCGTTAATGAGTTTTCAACATTTTCGGGAGATTTTCTCATCAAATCAATGGAAACAGGCTGCAGAAATAATCTTTTCCTATTCTCTGTACTTCTCCCGGCATTTGAAGTCCGTTTAGAAGTGGAAAGCTCATGTGCTGCCAAAAGCCACGGGTTTATACCTGAATATCTAACTCTTTTCGATCTGCTTCGTGCTGGAACAGCATGTTCAGATTTGATAGACAAGCTCTTTTCTCTCAAGCAGGAGCTACTGCTTTCAAGAACCGAAACAGGGCTTTGAGTGTGGAAGGAACCAGACTCTTGGACCTTAGCAAATTTCCTCTGACGAGGAATACACAATCCAGAGGTATCAACATGCTCGTGCAGCTGCTTTAACTTTGAAGCTGCAGCAATCTGTAGATTGTTCGTTCACCAAGAAGAAAAAATAGATCAAAAAGATATACCATCAACCAGACAAACCAAGGGAATACAATGGTGATACCAAAATATGACTGAGCAGAGACAATGAACTCATTCTAACTTTGCACATCCTCATATTAAAATTTATGATGTCAGAAATATTAACAAACTCATGATCCTATTTAGGGCACCCAAGTGTGTGTAAGAAAAAAAAAACATGCACATGTACAGCTCATGTGTAAGAAAACAAAAAATTTCACAAGCAGTAACTAGCTTTCTTTAGTTCCTGTCTTTCATCGTGATTTAAATGTTTTAGTCCTTATATTCCTCCACGTAATTTCATTAAGAGGTCAGGCTTACAAATCGAAGTTATCTAACGTTGCATGGAAGAAAAGCCTAATATGAAGCATTGTCACATCCAATGAGTCTTTACCATATCAAGCATGATATCTGTAACTAGTGCGGAGCAGCATTATTCCTTCCCACATCACACTCCTCAGTTGTGTGCAATGGCTCTTTTCAATCAGAAGATTAAGACAACAAATAAAGCCATGAACTCAATATAAATAATGTATACGTATCTCGCCATTATTAAAAAATATAGTTAGACCATTATAATTTTTGGCAGCTCGTACAAAATTAAATATCAGTGGGAGGGGGGGGGGGGGCATAGAATCTCACAGGAGCAACTGGTCGAGGAAACAAATTAGGAACATTAAATTCCTCATTGGACATCATCGGTTGCTCCATTAGCACACTAGAAGGAATAGGCCCAAGAAATTGTGCATTGCTACTATCCCAATCGGCTGCAACTTCATTCCCTTCCAAGCATTCAATAGGAAAGTCCAGAATATTGAACAAGGCATCATACTCCTCATCCGGATCCAAACTATTGCCAACCATGCTCATATTTCTGAAAATTTAACACGATTAGTTACCACTTCCAACTCATCCGAGTACACTATGAACGAACAAAAACCTTAACACATTCAAGCAACTGATGACAAAGTCGCAACACACAGACACATAGTGTTAGAAATGCTTATACACTATTCTTGGCTACTCTCAAGAACTTGTTAACTGTAAATATTGGAGTAAAAGACACACGTATCAAATATATATATATATATATATATGTGTGTGTGTGTGTGTGTGTGTGTGTGTGAGTGTGAGACTGTGTGTGTGATTTGGATATTTAAGGTGGTAATCAATAATCATATAGTATATACCTAAAACATAGGATTAGACAATATTTATCCAAAATAGGTGTGTATTTGGAACACTATTTTGAGTAAATTCACCAAGTTCCCAACTCGCTTCAATATCTCGGCGCGGACATGGGAATATTCAGAATAGGACTCTCATAGAATCTTCAATCCTGAAATATTCATCCACTTTTAAATTATAACCAGTGAAGTAAAACAAATAAATCATCTAAAATGTTGCGATTAAAACAGAATAATAGACCATTATAATGAGAAAAAAAAAACACGTCTTTCCATTTTTATTTAGAAACAATGGCCATTCCATTTTATCTATTTCTTCACCCAATACAGTATACCACCGTTTCATACATTTAATTTCTGCTACCTTTTTAACCTTAAAAACCATCAAACCACCACCCATTAGTTATTTAAATGCAAGAAAAAAAATACGGAAAGCTACTTGTTCTTCTAGGAGAGCTGCGATTTCAATCCCTCATCACCAGCCAGTTAAATAATTACTATATAAATACGATAGCAATAAGGAGAGCTCTTAACTTTTGGAGGTTTCGCTAAATATATTTAAAAAAAGAGTACACATAAAATATGAAAAAGAAAACTGAAAACCATGAAAAGAAATGGTTACAAAAATGCGCAGCTCCGAAATTCCACTAGAACACGTACTCTGACTGACGCACGGATGAAGAAGAGAAAAAGCACCAAAAAAATAGAAAAATAACATAAATGAAAGGAATAAATGTTAGCTTAAGATGTTCGAGAAACACAAAAATTGCATGAAAAAGAGAGAGAGAGAGAGAGAGATAACTTGAGTATGTAGCCGTAGATAAACCCTTATCAAAACCCTGTCTATGGAGGGAAGAAATTAAAACACAAAAAACAAACACTAATAGATAAGGTGAGAAGAAGATTGAAATAGGCGCAGATTTTTTTCCTCTGTTTTATTTTCCCTCAAGAGTTGGAGGTTTTTGTTGTGCAATCTGTGAGTGGATGTGGTTTTTGTCTGCATTATAGTGTTGGAATTTTGGGAAATTGTTTGCTCATTTTTAAAAATTCAAAGTTATCCGCTGCTACGCTGGTGCATGGCAGCTAATTTTGCTGTTGTTCATATGATTAAATGCACATACATACAAATTTAACATAAGCCACTGATTTTTGTTTTATTTTTAAAATGAAGAAGTTAAAGATTGTAAACTGCAGTTTTAAATAAAACAAAAATGGTAGTAGTAATAAATAAATGGGCTTGTGAAAACTAGAATTTATTGGGAGACCAAACACGACTTATCAAACATCTCACGTGATAATGGGAGTAGGGAATAGGGATGGGCTGCTCAAACTGCGCCTGCTTATTGCCATTCAAAATATTCAATTCAAAATATTCAATATTATCCTAAAATGGCATATTATACTTCAATGTTTTATTCATCTATAAATACCAAAGCAAAACTTAAGTCTACAGCACTAGTATTCAATTACTCCATATTTTAACTTAACACTAATATTTTTAATAACATTCCAATTTCGCTGGTGATTCTACACAAAGCATATGCGGCAAATAAACTTGAATTTGCTAAAAGAAGTCGACAATCTGATTTTTGATCAAGTGAATTAATATTCAACAGAAAAAATTATCAGGACTCTGCTTCAAAGTTTCGAAATGTATATAGGTTTGTGAAACAATATACAGTTTACTACAATAAGATTAATTATTATTATTATTATTATTATTACTATTATAAAAAGACTGAACTAGCAAAATACCCATTAATAAAGATACTAACCACCAACATAAAAAGGATTACAAAAATAATCACCCTTATTATTTTATTCATTAATTCACGATTATAAATAAGTTTGATCATGAATTTAATCTTGAATTCGTCCAATAAGGACAAAACAACATTCTAAGCCAAAAAATTGCTAATTTTATCTCTATGGCTATTTAATCTTTATAACATGAAAATGACTATCTTGATATATTTAACTGATAATAAAAAAGTATAAGGAATCTGCATCAATCACATACCTCAAGGAAATATAATAATTTCATTTCTCCAGTATAATAATAATAATAATAATAATAATAATAGAATCCAATACCAAGACAAATTCGACTTCATGAGCTCGTATGAAGAAGCCTGCTGAAGCATTTTTCTGTTGGTTTTTTAAAAAAAATTGTGCTAAGAAAAACCAGTTTATCTGAAAAAACAATGGAGCAGGCTGCTGGATTATCCACTAAATTTTGGACATTTTCAGTATTTACAGCTTAACTTTTGACGTTCTTCTTCTTGAACTTACAAAGACAAAAATGAAGATAAGCAGCAGCAGAGCAGTGATAGATAAGGACACACATGTCCAGGAAGGGGTACTGTAGATTCTGCGGATTGTGCTTGTCGAGAGCGTGCCCGTTAGCTCTTCCTGCAATCGGAAGTAACACATGTATAATGGGTTGCAACCCCAGTATCCAAAGAATAGCAACAGCAGACACCAAGATTATCAATGCCAATGCCAAACTACCAGTTAATACAAAAGTTCATTCTGATTGTCGATTAACCCTATTTACTATGCCAAGATGTTTCAACCATTCTCAGGAATTGGGGCTTCGGACGTGGCTATGGGTGCACAACATAACATGTCGCTTGATGAGCGTTCAGACTAACATAGAGCAACTGATATTGTTACCCAAGCTTTCCAGCTATCGGGAGCTTAGGATACTAAATGAAAGCATATACTACTAGGTCACGGCAACTATGATGGCCGACTCTAGAAGACACTAGTATCTTCCTGCATTCTGGGGAAGATAGAACTAGAATTATGCACATCATGTTTGGGCAAAGTTCTTTCTCTCCAGATGATATTAGTCATAATCGGGATGTAGTTAGACTTTGCAGTGTTAGCTAGGGCAGAATTGCTGAATTGACACTAAATCAGAAGATGGCACAATTAGTCATGCCATTGAAGCATATTCTGTTAATTGCATTCTGTAAACTATATAATACACTATATAATTGCCACAGATACGTAGAAACCAGTTTTGTCCCAAATTAGAGTCGTATGATCTCAGTTCATAATTAGATTCAAGCAAGAGATTTAACGTACGTCATGGACCATGCTCTGCATCATATGTGCCTGTTGCTTTTCGAAGATGTACTGACCATACTTATAGAGCTCTATATCTAGGCTGTTAAGCAATGTTATCTCCTTAATAAGGGCCTCCGGAACCCGCTTACGAGCCTGAAAATAGTTAAATATTCATATCAGCAGCAAGCATTAGAAAAAGATTATCAACAGTAGTGAAGCACTCAGCAAATCCACCATATGCACACATATTAACTTTATAAGTTTTATACCTCCTTTGTAAAGTTTGCTGGATAAATTTGCTTCAGAGAATTCACACGCCTATCTCTTTGAGAATCTCTTAATTGTGAAACGCAAGAATTGTATGCTTCCATCAGTTTCCCCACAGTCCACTGACCAAATAATGCAGACAGCATAGCCAAAAAGTTAATATAGCAAGCAGGCAAATATCAAAATAC
This sequence comes from Salvia miltiorrhiza, assembly GCF_028751815.1. NCBI lineage: Eukaryota > Viridiplantae > Streptophyta > Magnoliopsida > Lamiales > Lamiaceae > Salvia > Salvia miltiorrhiza. The sequence goes on along the minus strand of NC_080394.1, from coordinate 7,600,592 downwards.
TAAATATGAGAGATTAGAGAAGATATTCAAAGGCTCACATTTTCCTGTACTGCATTATCCTTTCCAGTTGATGAAGCATTCTTCAAGTTTTGAAGAGTATTTTCATCCTGTAGTTCAGAGAAAATATAAGACAGTGAGTGTAAGGACATTTGGTCGTCCAAACACATTAAGACGAACATCAGTTTCTTACTTTATCATTAGTATCAGTCTTCATACTAGGAAGTTTGGATCCCTGTTCTGCAGCAGATCAACAGAATATGTCAACAGAGAAAAAATTTCCTCTCCAGATGCGTTATTGCAAGAAAGCAGAAGGGATGACTGAAAGAAATTTTACTAGTTCCAAGATTGCACAAATATATCATCCCCAATTCCCCGACAATGTTTAGACTCAACATATAGAACAACTGGCATTTACACATTTAGTTCAATGATTTACTTCAGACCACTAACCTGAGTCGTTGCCAGCACCATCTGAATCAAAGTTTGGTGTTTTGTGCTTGGAAATCACCTGTGCAGCAACTACATTTGCAAACACATTGGCTGATTCTTTATGATTTTCAGTCAGTCCAACATAAAGCATATTATCCAACTTCTTCTGCAAGATTCACAATTTCCTACCATGACTGAACCATAAATGAAAAAGAATTGGGACTGCACACACACAATCTATTCCATTAAAGTTAGTGAATCCTTCTACCATACCTTTGCAACCTGAAGCACATAATCACCAAGGGAATGATACTTAAGCACACAATGACGCACGTCATGTGCTCCAGAAAAATAAGAGTTGTTCGTGAGACCTACAATCTGAAAATCTCAAATATAAGAGAATCCAAACATGCTGCAGCAAAGCAGAACAACAAATATTTTTAACAAAAAGATAGAAAACATAGAAAAACAGTGATATTACAGGATAAATACCTAATGTTTTTTCATGGACATAGTCACATAGTGCAATGCATTCGGAACAAACTCACAGATCACTGTCTTCCACTTTAACACGCAAATCACGATTCCCATTCTAATCCAACCATATTCTTATGAAAAAAATGGTATCATGATAACAGCAACAGCTTACGCAGAGTAAGTATGGCAAGAAATTCAGATTATATACTAGCTCTGAGACACATTCTTTTTAGTTGGCAAAAACTGTAAGCCTGTAATGTGTCATAAAGTTGAAGAATTTTTCATAATCATAATTGGCAGTATTATCAGAAAATAAACACATACATCCATGCCCTGTTCCCGTTTCCTTTTTCTTTTACAACTATATTTACATGGTTTCTGACTTGCTCCGTCTATTTCCCTATTCATATAAGAGCTAAATCTTGCAGAAGCATTAGATTTGACATACCTACTTGACTGCAATACACTAAACAATAGGCAGTACAGATAAATCATGCAGGGAAAACATTCTATAACACAGAATTCCAAGTGTACGAGTTTTAACAAATGACGCGAGAACTTAGAATATAGAGAAATTAGCAGTTCTAACATAAATTATCTTCTGATCTTTTCTAAAGCATCAACAACAGAATTTCTAAAGCATATATTTTGTAACACTATATCTATTAATGAAACTAATAAGACTAAAAAGTACAGAGGACAATGCAATACCTGGAACGTGGCCCCGTTGTGGACAATGTCTCGAGTAACAGGCTCATTAATGTAAACATGCAGAGGCATCACAATGTCTTCCATGTCATACGGATCACTGGTCACTAAATGAAGTTGCCCTCTGAGTTTTCGAACGTCCCTCTGTCATAGATGAGAGAAAAGATTATAGAATGGATTATCTCATAATAGAACTATTTTTTGGAATGAGCTGCCTGAAGAAGATTTTACAATTCCACATATTACAATGCAAGATTTTTTAATCCAAACATTGTTCCGCCCAAAGCTGAAAACTTAATAACAATGATCATGTATCGCCAAGAATACAATTCAAACTTAAAAGTCATTGTTCCATTCAGAGTCTTGGAGAAGACTATCAATATCAACAGGGTGTGTATATGTTCAATCATGGTAGCTGAACATACCCGTGAAAAAAGGTCTTCTCTCATCCAAGGAACCAAATACTTCCACGGCCAGATATCCAGAGTACTTACTCCAGATGTCTTACGGCGTGCACTTCGGGACATTTTTGCAACAGATGTTAAATTAGGATGAATCAAAAACCTAGCGGCCACCTCCACAGAAAATTCGTAAGTGCTAAAAACACGTTCAATAGGGTCTCTAAGTATTGTCATCACTGAAGTCCTCTCCCTGGGAAGTTTGGACATCACGCTGTAGTCATCATGTGTAGTTAATAAACGGCAACTCGATTTTCTGCAAAATGAAAACCAATCCCAAATCTTATAGGTCTCTATAGTATGTAAAGAGAAAACAACACTTCTTCTACATCTACTGGTCCAACTATTTGATAATATCTTCTTTTACACACTTTGACTGCCGATCATAACTCAAGCATATGAAAAAAAAAATTATGTTGTCTAACAAGAGGAGGAGAAAGAAGCAAGCAGTCCAAAGAAAAGACAAGCTATATTCAAACTTTTGCATTTTTGCATAGTGATAACCATACTATTCAACATGACATGAAACTTTTCATGATTGCAGTCATTGCGCAAGAATATAACAACTCACTGTGAGTACCCAAGTTGTCATACGCATCTTGCTGTGCTTTAAAAATGCTCCAAAGAGATTAACCAAATTGTTTGAAATGCAAGGATGACTGATTAGCTTATTGCCTTAAGGTTATTTACATTGAACTAAACAAATCAATTACTTTTCAGCCACAAACATTACAAGGACATTTTGCATCACCTTGGATTATATCTCAGTTTATCATACGACCGAGGACATTCCAGGGAGCTTGTATACAGCTTTTTCAAGAAACTGTATAGAAATTTAACAAAAAACACAAAGAATCAGTAACTCATTACTCATATGAAATTGTAAATATTGGAAAGGCTTCATTGATAAGACTTCCATTTTCAGTCTTTTCTTAGTGAGGCATCTGAAGACACCATAGAATGGAATCAGGAGAAATTACCAATGGTAGTATGTCCGTCCCCCTGTTCGAGGTACATGAAGGAAAAGTAGCAAGTCATGCAAGTCGTGTTGGTTGCCACTAACTTCAGTATCAGCAGAAAAGGATGCCCAGTTCTTGACAGTATGTTCACACTGCTTATAATCATCATCTGCCCCTGATGCCTCTATAGTGACAGGAACTGATAGGAGGAAATGAGATGTTATTGGCTGACCTCATTTTGGCTGAGAATGCACAAAAAAAGGATGCTCATCCCATAATCCTCTTTTTAGTAAGGTATAAAGATCATGTTATTTAACATTTCACCCTACTTCAATAGTGTTCAAACAGAACTCTACAGGCATGATCCTAATAGCACAAGGAATAAGGTAAAAAATGACAATGCAAAAGGCCATACTCCTAAATTGAGCATTAATGCTTTCTTCCAACATCACATCGACTCCTAAATTAATCTCATTTTTAATGTCATTATACAAAAGGAGTAAAAGAAAGCACTATAGGAACCAGCATTAGACCAAGCAAAAAGTTGCTACTTTGTTTTGCCACCCTTTTCAAATGAGTTTAAATAAAATAATACTATTACACATGGAAGAGCAACACAAGAACCGTAACATCCACGGTGAAAATTGAAGTATGATCTAAAACAAGCCATTCTAACAAAAATAAAAGAAAGAGGGGAAAATGAGAAGTCTTCATAAAAAAGAAAACTCACCAGATATGAGCAGCACAAGAAAGAGACCCAACATCAGATGAACTATCTCGCACTTCATCCCCCACCTCTCCAGTGAAACAAACGCCACAACAGAAACTGCTTCAAAATTTATAAATTAAAAAAGAAAAATGACAAACCCCTCGTTTGAAAACCCAAAACAACCCATGCAATCAACCTTCAAACAACAATTCCGCCACTTTCAACGAAAACACAAAACCGTAAAATTCCACATAAAAGCAAGCACCTTGGGCGAATCAAACCCCAATTTCGAATACAAGCACGCAAATCCACGCATAAAAAAAGAAATTAAATACACATATATACATGCCCAACATGTGCAGAGTACCGAAATCTTGTGCTCGTAAATCACCACCAATCTTGAAGAGTTCCCGCCAGACAAACTTCACGATCAGATAAAGAGGGGGTCCCACTCCTCTCCGCCCCCGGCCCCGCCCCCTTTTTCGCGGCGGTTTCGGCCTCTCCGATCGGAAAAGTTTGGCACAAACCCCTCAAGATTGCAGCTCAATCTCGCTCAAAATTTATGGTAAATTTAAGGAGCTGAGAATTGTCTCCGGTAACGCCATTGAGCGGAGTAACGGCGGAGAGAGGAAGAGTGAGAAACCTCTGACAAGTAAAAGGGTAAAAAAGGAATATCGGAAACACGCGGAGAAGCGGGGGGCATATAGTCAAAGTATGGTCAATAAGGTTCAGTGGGGAAAATGACGGGAATGCCCTTCAGTTTTGAGTACACCTTCTTTCTTTCTTTATTTTCAGTTGTGAGTGAACCTATTAATTAGTCTAATTAGTGATTATATGTTTGTATCCACCAAATTAATTGACAAAAAACTGTAACCTCTTATTACAATGTTACAATAATTTCTATTTTATATTGCTTGGAGCGATATATGATTTTTAGAGTTAACGTGTTTTCCGTTTTATAATACTAGAAAAATAAATTACTTTGATAGTACTATGTCTCATCTGATATATAGGTCATTTGAGTATTTGGTAAAAAGTAATTTTTGCTCAAGTAATCTTAATATGTGAAGAGTTGAAATGAGAATATATACAATTAATTGTATTAGAAGACTAAGAAGAGTATAAATGAAATTAAATATAATTAGTGGCAGTATATACTATTAATGAGAGGTTAATTAATAGGGATATCATTGATATATTATGGGATAGGAGTAAGTAATTTTTAACTCAAAAGAAAAAAAGAGCTCATCGACTATATAGATAGGGAAATTCTATAGACAAATATATATGTTTATACTCTCTCTTCGTCCTATAAAAATATGTATTTTCTGCTATTTTAGAACTTTTCATGAGAGATTGTACCTTTTTTTTTTTTTAACATTTCTTTCACTAATAAAAATGGCCCCTTCTTCCACTAACAACACTCACATAATATTTATTAAAACCCGTTTAACTAGCAATCATCCACACTTTTATGAGACGAAAGGAATAGTAAATAATACAGTTTCAAAATTGATGTCACAAACAATATATATTGTAGAAGTGTTTGAATATAACAAGATCAAAAAATTCTTTCTGAATTAGTAATGACATAAATATAAAAATATAAAAATGTTTCTCATGCAATGTACAGGGTGTAAATGCTAGTATGAGTAACTTTTAATTTGATATCAATTTCAAAATTAAGAGGCTACTTTGTAATTGTAATAAAATTGAAGGTTTATTATAATCTATAGATTTTTATGTCCTTTTTTTTTCTTTATCTTTTTTTTTTCTTTCTAAAATTGTGAATTCGACTAATTATAAAATATTTGATATGCATATCAAATTAAATATCACGACAATTCTTTAAAATATATTTTATGTAAACAATGAAAATCAATTATATTCATGTAAATATTGGATTTAATATATAAAATTATTTTTTATTTAATTATTAAAACTTAAAAAAATTCTCTCTATCCCACTTTCATTCTTTTTTCATTTCAATTCTTTTTTTTTTCAATTTATTTTATTTTCTTAATTTTTTTACTTTTTCATAATATCAATTTTTATTATTGTTAATTTTCTTTTTTCTTTTTTATTTAATAAAATATAAAAATATTCATGTGAATTGCATGAGCGAAAATGCTAGTTTGTTGTAAATATTGAAGTATAAATTATATTTACATAATAAGTACTACTATATATTAAAAATATAAATAATCATTTATGTATATTATAAGATTAAAAATAACTAAAAAATATACTCATTTCGTAGACGGATGCAGTATTATATTTATTATAAAATGAAATATGAAAATTAATTTTTTATTATATTTATAATTATTTTTTATTCCAGAAAGTGCATGTCAAATAAGTCACCCGTACGCAGACAAAACATCTACACCACACAAAAGTGAGAAAATAACCACACGCATATAGGACCACTACACCTAACCACACATAAACGAGACCACTACCCATATAAAGATAAGAAAACTACACTAAACATAAACGGAAGTTTTGCCACTTAGAACTAGGCCTCATTAGCATACCCGAATATAAAGTTGAACAGCCGACTACGATTTAATTTTTGGATTGCTTCAGCGGTTATGATTTCTGAATAGAGTTGAACATCCCGACACGATTTCACTTCAGTATATAATTACTGATCCAATATACGGCAAATGAGTCTCGAAAAGCTATTTCATACATGAAGCTTATATTATACTAACAAACTAATTATTCAACATTCGCAAATACAAACTTACCGAGATAGCGAAACGAAGTCATCAAATTACATCTTTTTCCATTCAACTACAATACAACTTATATAGACTATATAAGAGAGAGCACCTTAGGATTTTGAAAGAGCAACAAAGTCTAAAATTTACCATCATACGATTTTATTTCACTGCAGCCATGAAAATATAGCTGACAATACGCGGGAAAACTTTGACTCGAATGATTCTTGTCCAAAGAGAGAATTGAGCAAGTCCATTTTCATCTTCCGGATGCTCCCGATTGATGATTTAGAGCAAGCAGATGGTTTGGGAGTCCCTTTGTATGCCTCGCAGATATAGCTTTTGAAGTTCCTATAGTCCTGCAGCATCAGATAGTATGTTATACTCAGGTGCAAATAAAGCAAGGATCCATGATGGCCATCATGTTCTGAGAGTGCAGCACGCGTTTGTGTGTGTATGAGTGTGCTTACGCATTTACAATGTGGGTTGGCGTGGGGTTGAAGGTGAAGCAAAAACCAATATCTCATGCCAAAAGAACTAGTTTAGCATCAAGTCATTCATTGAGCAGCATCATTCATCAAACATTATGCTTCACTGCCTATCACAGATCGATATTGAATGGTTTGATTCTTCTCATTTGCAGATATTTTTTCTAATTTAGTATATTTGGCATACACTTTCTGAAATGCAACTGAGACATCTTCAAAATCTCTCTCTCTCTCTCACTCTCCACTACTTCGGTGTCTCTAAAGGGACTAATAGAGCAATCTATGTCGGTATTGCTATATTCATAAGATTCGGAAGAGAATTATATGCAAAGCACAACACATCTGAGATGAAGAAGAGGTACGATTAATAATGTCTGCTTTGCTTCTTTCATGTTGTTTTGAAGGAAAAAGGTGGAGGATACTCACATCATACAAGGGCTGTCCATCCACAACTACCCATGGCACGTACGTATGAGGTGGTTCAAGAGCATTTGTTTGAGCCGCATATCGTAGTTCAATCTGCCAGGTTCATGCTACGTGAGTACAAAGGGCCATTCAAGTGGCAAACAGATGATAAAGATAAATCAAAACTCGACAACAATCGGTAGCAACAAGCTTAGGATGGATTCTAATTCAAAAAAAGAAAAAAGCTTACGATGGATTCATGTAGTCTCAGAGAAATGACCAAGAAATAGACAAAATTCAATTGAATTAACATCTCAATTTCCAAAGACAAAATGGTACCAAATATTGGAGTTGTGAAAAAGATTCATTTAATCAAATTAGAGCAAGTCAGAGAAACCCCAACAATTTCTCATTCTATATTCTCGTCAGTCAGAGAAACAAGATACGATATTCGCACTAGATCAATCCATAACACAGTAAAAAGCATGCAAGAGAAATTAAGGCAAAATTGGAGAAATTAATTGGTAAATTTACCTCTGTTCCACGGTCACTGTTGTAACAATCGATAACAGGGGTAGCATCCAGACCCAATTTCTCAAAGCATGTCTCCCAATAGGTATAATTATTGTGGTATACAAGACTTTCCACGCAGTAGATAAATGGGAAATGGTCATTCTGCATCAGGAGTTCGATATAAAATATTAACAGAACATCATACAGTAAATCCATGACATATATTTGAATCAAGGAGGCAACAACAGAAGGTAATATTCAAAACATATTAATTACACATAAGTGATACTAACCACATCAGGCCAGGCATCAATTGCACACGCCTCCACAGTGTTCAATATGCATTCATATTTACCATGCTGCAAAACCAGTAAGAAACAAATTAGTTCTTCCTACACAACTTAGAAAATCACAACGTCCAACAATAAGATCAAAATATATTCAACAATGCTAACTATACTATATGCATAACCTGGCATTTAAAGGTGCGAGTGCCATAAATTTTGGCATTGCCCCAAGGCACAAGTTTGAGATCAACAATACTAATGAGCTCATCGCTGAAGATCATATTGAAAGAATCTACGACAAAACTGGCACTGTAAGGGCAAAGGCTTTCATAGTATAAACCCACTGACACTTTCTTGCAAGAAGAGAGTGGCTTTAATGCGGAGACGAATAGCAAGGTAAAAAGCAAGAAAACTTTCATAGAGGGACAGGAGAAAGCCATTGCAAAACCAGAAGAGAATGAATCTTATGGCTAATAAGGGACTTTAGGTATAGGAATTTATAGCTAGCCTTATATTTTATGGCATAGCTGCTGACTAACATCTGCAGAAAACTGCTTAAATTTGGCTCGTGGTGGCGTATCACCGCCCAGTACGCCACTACTCCACCTCTAGTTGGACCAACAACGATGAATAGTCCAAAAGGCCTTCGTTCTAATAAATGTCAGCAGATTTCTGCTCCCTCGAAAATATCAGACTGAGATCATTTTTTTGGAATATTGAATATCTATACCTGTCTCAACTTCTATCTTAATATCTAAATTGACTCCTCAATATAAACATGTACTATCTGTATAAGAAGTGATGAAATAGGAAATAGAAAATGGAAATGAGAAATCAAGGGAAAAAGTATCGCTTTACTCCACATCAAAATAAATCTAATTTTATCCGCTTATGTTGGAAAAGGCAACGAAACACGATACAAAAGCTATCTTCCTCGATACAACAAAACACAACGGAGAGAGTGAGGGAGCGGCGAAAAGCGATACCTGGCAAACGATGGTACCATTAGACTTGATTTTAGCGTTTCCATAGGGAATAAGCTTTAGATCGGTAATTGAGATGAGGTCAGACTCGAATATTTTGTAGAGGTAGTTGACTATGAGATTGGAACAGTAGGGGCAGAGCGTCTCGTAGTAGAGCTCCAGCGCCACTTTCTCGCCACCGTTGACGGCGGCGGTGGCAGCAGCAGAAGAAGAAGAAGAGATTATTGATAGAACCAAGAGAAATCGAAGAGCATCCATGGCTGATTCGTTTCGGTTTCTGCAACTGCCGCTTCACTCCGTCACTCAGTTTCCTGTGATAATGCGATCAGATTTAGATGCGATAATTATTCAGTTTGACCCCATTTTTTTACGTTGGTATAAGCTCCACGTTTATGGCGATAGCTACTTTTCTAATTTTTAACACTTATTTTAAGCAAAAGATCGAATTATATGTTGCTATGGATTAATTTTCTTTTTCTACCTAGTATGTGAACGCAAAATCAAATCAAATGTTGTTTTTATACGCACGACTCTTAAGATAAAAATATTGTTTTATTCTACATATTTATTCTGGCTAGTACAGCTCAGACTTTCAATTCTTGTACAAGAAAACACACAAAATAAATAAAGTAGAAGGTGACCGAAAGAAACGCAAAATAGTAGTACATATTTATTGTGGCTCGATTGAATGATTCAACAAAAACTGCTGTATCAATCTTGCATAAAACAGGCTGCAGCTATTGTTACAGGAAAGTATTCAACAAGCATAGACATGCTGCAACACTTTTTCAAGAAATATATCCTTTGCTTCTCAAACTTTCAACACCATCCTTTATAATTTGGTCCATGGGAATAAATTTGAAACCCAAGTCCATCAGCTTCTTGGCCCCATCCCTGGATCTTAGTATTCCAGGTTGAGTGTCTCTGGGCAGCCTGCAGATCATACCATGTAACTAATTTATCGATACTCAACAGCCTTCCAACATTACACAAGCTGCTATTGGAATAAGTTGTGATACGATTCAAATGATGCCTTCACATTTTACAAGCATGAATACGAGAATCTTACTTGGGGATATTGTATTCAGGGTAGAGTTCTGCCACCTTAGCAGCAAAATCACCATAATGCGATATAGCTTCAACACATACGTGCCTTCCCCTTGCAGATGGGTTCTCATACACCAGAATGTGTGCAAGAGCCACATCTTTGACGTGCACAGATCCCATGAAGAAATCTTCATACTGTTCAGTGCAGCCTACATCAAAGAGCAAAATTCACCATGAATCTTAAGAAAGCTATTTGCACCCATTTCTATTCACCTCTATCATCATTTTTACCAATTTGCATGTACCGTTGGTTCAAAGAACCTAGCCAAAGAAGTTCACTGCTAGGCTACTGGATGATCTCCATGGGAAATCAGAAAGATATTTTTATAAATTCTGGCTGATCTCCCATGGATGATCTCCATGGGAAATCAGAAAGATATTTTTGTAAGAGGAGAAGGGATGAATTCTGGCTGAGGAGAAGCATTAGCATAGCTGTTTTAGAGTGCAACAATTTCTGAGAGATTTAAAGGAACATAAGGCAAAGGTTCATAGAAAGAACTCGCCCTTCCACTTAAGACTTCACTTTATAGAAAGAACTCGCCCTTCAACTTAAGACTTCACTTGACATCTTCACTCAAAGTTTCTTCCCTGAATGATAAACAAATAGTAGTAGTAATTTTCACCATTGCACAATTCTCCCAATTAGAATTTTCAATACTAGATAATTCTCAAACAAACTCTCTAACATCTTTGGGCCACACAGATAGATTGGGTTGGAACAAGACATCATATTATACAGAGTACTACCCTGTCAGATGATGGTTATACATCTGGCTTGCTACTAGACCAAGCTTAAGCGAGGCACATAAATGGATGTCAAAAATTGGATTACCCTGCAGAAGGCGAAGCAACATCAGCATGCTTGCATTTATTGCTGGGGGGATAATAGGACCCATCACCGTTCCAGGATTCACCACAACAATATCCAGACCATTTTCCTCAGCAAATTTCCAAGCAGCCTTTTCAGCCATGGTTTTAGAGAGTGGATACCAAACCTAACAATAAAGTACAATCACAACGCATATAACATCAAAACGGTTGCATTCTTAGTAGAGAGCATAGTGTTATTGGCAGGAATGCATGATTTTCAGGAATCTCAGCTCATTTACAATGGAAAAGTAATCAACCTTCACAGTCCCTGTCAATAGTATATCCTAAATTACTCTTTAGTTCTACTTAGCAGTTGTGTTGTATCTAGTTGCTTAATTCAAGGATCCAAATAACTGTACAAGCTTAAGGCGGTCAATGGCCTAAGAAAAACTTCCATGCATTGCAGACTTGCAACTTTTCTCGAACAATTTTGTTCGGAGTTCAGTTGACAGATAAGATTCAAGGTTGTCCACGAATAATATGTGCGTGTCAGTAGCTTGAACTAATCTTATACCGTGAACATATTTCAATGCTTCGTTAGGCTATACACTCAAACATTATCTCAAGTTTGAAGTGACAATCTTCGTGATTGACTTTACCAGGTTGCGACTAACAAATTTGCAACTACAGCCATAAAAATCTGCACTCCGGATCACAGAATTTCTATCATTCTTATATTATGTGGACTTGAAATAAGTGCTTTGTGTCATAATAAGCGAAGTGAATTATTGATAAATCAGTCAATTCTAGCTAGGGAGAAATGCGATACCTCTTTCTGCTTGCAGTATTCCTCATCAGTCCAGCAATCTTCATTCTTAATCTTATCAGCCGGCCAATTAGGGCTGGGAATAATCGCCGATACAGAGGACGTGACGACCACGCGCCGAACGCCCAGCTTCTTCGCCGCCGTCAGTACGTTGATGGTGCCTTTAATCGCCGGGTCCAGTAGCTCGCGCTAAATTCACACATAGCAAACGACAATTGCTGAATTGAACAACACACTCACACTAGAACATCAACGAACGATGAGCGGCAGTTTAGCGAGGGTATATTCACCTGCGGATCTTCCACTCGATCGACGATGCAGGGGGAGGCCAAGTGGAACACTCCGGCGGCACCGGTCGCGGCGGCGACGATGGAGTCGTAATCGAGCAAATCGATTTGGAAGAGGCGGAGGCGCGATTCCGCTCCTTCCAGTGCTTGCAAGTGCTTTGTTTCTCTCTCATCCTCTAGTAATGAAATAGAATCCCCAAATTATTTAGAAGAAGGCGAGTAGAAGATTGTTAGTGATGGAGAACGAGACTAAGGAAATTACGGAGATTTTTGACGGTGGCGTGGACGGTGTAGCCGCGGCCGAGGAGGAGCTGAACGAGCCATGCGCCAATGTAACCACTGCCGCCGGTCAGACACACCACTTCTCCAACTTTCTCGCTCATCTCTTCGCTCTCTGTCTCACACACACTATACCTCAGTCTAATTTTTTATTTCCGTTTTCTCTCCATAGTTCCAAAACTTGCAATCAAAACAAAATCAAATTTTACTATAGTGCAAAAATAAAAATTACTCCCTCCGTCCACTAATTGTTGGCCTAGGAGGCAAAACACGGATTGTAAGAAAAAGTGTAGTGAGCGGAGAAAGGAACCAACAAAATATATTGTTTATTAGTTGAGTGGAGAAAAAGTGTATTGTTTATTGGGACCCACCAATTAAAAAATTATAAAGACTTACCGTAAATGGGTAGGACATAAATTGGTGGACGGACCAAAAAGGAAAGTAGGCCAACAATTAGTGGACGGAGGGAGTACCATAAAAGTGGAAGTGAGTATGACAATTGACAAGCAGTAAAAAAAAAAAAATTAAATTCACAGAAATAATATTTGGAAAATATACATAATGACAATTGTGTGTTTTTCATAACATAATAGGTTTAATTTTGATTGACATGTAGCATAAGATAAGGAATGAATGGTGGTGAGCAAGTCAGATAGGCGTGGAGGTGGCATAGCATCGGATGCGCAGGATATCCTGTTCGCATCCGGTGCAGAGGAATATATCAGGGACGGCGTGGTGGTCGGGGACGCGCACGCACCTGGTGTGGTGCGAGGCTCGGCAGAGATCGCACGACACCATCCGCTCCCCATCATCATCCCTAGTCCCACAAACGCAGTTGACGACCGTGGGCTCTGGGGTTTGGTGCTCGCACTCGCACACGCACACGAACGCGATCTTACTACCCGGCCTAACCGTCTTGAACACCGCGTCCGACCCTTGAGGGCTCATGTTCCTGATGGACTCCGCCGCCGTGTTCCTCAGCGCCAGGTACGTCTCTCCGAACGTCTTCTCCACCTGCCGCCTCAGCTCGTCGAACGTCGCGCCGTTCCTCACCAAGAAGCAGTGGTACGGCGTCGCCGCTTCCTCCACACCATTGTGCTGCAGGATCACCCTGCAGTAGATTTTCTTCTTGTTGGCTTCGTCCGCCGCCGTGGCCTCGCCGTGGTAGTCTTTAGCCAGGTGTTTGGCGTCGAGAATGACTCTGGAAGCGACGGGGAGCGCAGCAAAGGCACCGCTCTTGGGATCTACTAGAATGTTGGAATAGACGCAGAGCAAGTCGTTGATGAGCTGAGCCCAAGTGATCTTGTGTTGAGGCCTCAACTTGGCGTCCTGCTTGGAGAAGGTTCTAGAAACATCCTCCAAGCAATACTCCAGCACTTTGGTGACGGGATTCAAGCACCTCCTCACCAAGTACTTCCCCACCATGTGGTTCCCCAACGACTTGAGTACGAAGTCCAGCAGCCCCGTGTCGCCGATGTAGGCGCGCGCCACGTCCCGCACGTGCTGCCTCGACACCCACTGGAACTCCGCGCGCTTCAACGCCTCCACCACCACGTGGATCGCCTTCTCCACGCGCTTCGGCGACCACCGGCACGACGCGTCCGACATGATGGCCGGGTAGCTGCCGGAGCCGCTGCTGCTCTCCTCGGAAACTCTGGATTTCAGCTCCATCATGAAATGGAACAGATCGCCTAACGTCGTCAGAGAGTGGCTCGAGAGCTGCTGGTAGCGCCACAGTATTACTTGAATCTCACTCCCCAATCCAAATTGTTGAGCAATTAGGGTTAGGGGAATGTTTTGGATGGTTTTGATTGCATTTTGGTACATTTCTTGATCGACACCATAGCTCCCTCGCTTGAATATGTAGTCCCATTGACCGAACCACGGCCTGCCGTAGGCCACGCCGTGGAGCAGTCTCAGCTCCATTCCTTTCTTCTTAGCTGAATCTCTCAAGCTCACCTCCCTGCAAAAGTATATCAACTATATATATGCATAATCAACTCAACTTTGGGGTTAATGAATTATGTATGATAGTATACATACAGACCTAGCTCCTAAACCGGAGCACAAGCGGTCCCAGAAGTCCATGATCTGGTAGCCGGGCAGGGCGGAGGCGTTGATGCAGAGGAGATGACCGAATCCATTGGAGTGGAGGACAGCATGTAGGATGTGGGTGTCTCTATGCAAGTCGATGGCGTTGGTCTTGGCGTAATCGTCAGACGGCAGCACGAAATGATAGCTCTTATTGCAGATCATGTGATGCCCCCAACCTGAGCTATGTAAGATTGTAACAACGAAGAAACATTAGTCTTGTTAGAGATATATATAATAGATGAGCAAGCGTGTGTGTACCTATGTAGCGGCAGTGGCGGCAGGAGAAGTCGAGGGCGGGCTCTTCGACCACAAACAGCAGCAGCGGGTGGCGGCGTGCCTCGAGCTGGAAGGACCAGCTGGACATGGTGTTGGTCTCGAGCTGGCCGAACTCGAGGAGGGCTCTGACGTTGTCGTGGAAGGAGCCGTTGGAGCCGGCCGGGTAGCCTCGCGCGCCGAATACTTTGAATTTGAACACCTTTTCGCCTCTCTTCCTCTTGCGGAAGCCGCTGAGGTCGAGCTGAGACATTGTGTTGTTGGTGATGAATGTTTGTATTTGGGAGGTGTGTGTGTATATGTAGCATAGCATCATGCGCATGGTGCCACTGAATATACAAAATTTGAATGGATTTATGTAAATGGGTGTGACTATGTGCATGATCTGTTGCGAAATGAACGTACTTGTGCAAAACTATCGCTGTGGCCACATGCATGAGTGTTTTTCCCTGCAATTGTTTATTCATCTTCACTTTCGTATTGTTTCAACTTCTGCTTACGTGTCTGCTCATCTGCATTTCGCTTTTTCTATCTCGCTTATAAAATGGACCTTATCCAAAGCACCATATGACATGGTAATTATACACTCAAAAATAAGATTGTGTTTTTATTTTTTGGAGGCAACAATTTGGAGCAAGCAATGTTGTTGACCAACTACCATTCATGAAATGGAATGTAGGAAAATAATACTCCCTCCCCCGATTACATCTTCATAGCCTTTTTTGGAAATTGTCAATATATAGTTTACTTTTAAAATTTAATTTACGTTAATTTCTTTCAATGAATATAATCAACCATTGAATATATATGGACAAAATTGAACAATTGCATATAATATAGTATATTTTTTTAAATAATATTAATTGCATTTTCTTAATATGTGTGAAAAAATAAAGTGAATTATGAAGGTGGGATGAAGGGAGTAATAATAAAATGCATATAAATTACTCAACTTTTAATAAATTTTTATTTCGCATATCAACTCTAAAATTTATACATTTATTTTTTTTAAAAAAATTATTTTGCATACTCGTCGAATTCTGATGTGATGACATGACATAAATATGACCGCATAGAAAAATAGAAATAATATCGTCTTATATAATTGGATGGAAACGTCTTTCATGCTGCTAGACAATTAAAAACCCTAAAATTCTTTTATTCTTATTTCGCCTCTTCCAATCCCTAATTATTTGATCGAACTTACAACAACAAAAGAGTTTTCATCGATTATTTAATTTGAATTCCTTCTTGTCGCTTTATCTCTTCAGCTTCAAGCCTCTCGTTGCCCTCCAATTTGATGCCATGATTCTTGATTTATGCCATAATTTAGTTAGACAATAATTTTACACGCAAACAACGTTGTTATAATATGCCCAAATCGACATCGCTATAATATTAGGTGGATTTGAACACATAAGATTTCACATGACCATTTCAACACCAAGCTTGTTTGGAAAATGGGGAGTATGCAAAATTAAAAAAAGAATTAATAGTTAAATAATTTTTAATACAAATTTTAAAGTTTGTATACAAAATAAGAATTTGTTGAATAATGATTTATATGCAATTAATCCAAATAATACTCTATTCGTCAACCAAATGTATATATAGCACTTTTTTTTTTGTGTTTGCCAATAGTATAATACTTTCTATTTTAAGACATAACCTCACCATCTATCCTTACACTTTACTCTTACAAATATAAACATCAATCACTCATTTTATACATGGTGCATGAAACCATTTATCTATGAAAAATATATTTATTAAATATTTTATTAATACCCATGCGTATTATACTTGTGACAAACCGAGTGAATAAAAAATTTTGTAATGCAAAATGATTTGGTATAAAATGCAAAAGGTAGTTCACCACTGGTCCACTGTAAATATAAAACATTTTAGCTGAGAAAACAAGTAATATTTCTATACTTGTAATTTATTGCAGAATACATAATTAACATACTACAGCAATGTGATTATGCTCATCCAAACATACCTTTTGTTTTCTCACAACAAGAATCAATCCTCAATAAAACAGTTCCGATCCTCACAAATATCAAAGCAAACTTTCATATGCTATATGATTACATTAATACCTACGCATCATCACACAAGCATATTCTACACATTTTCAGGAAAGATATCCTTTGCTCCTCAAACTTTCAATAGCATCCTTAACAATCTGCTCCATGGGAGTATAATCCAAGCCCAAATCTATCAGCTTCTTCAATGCAGCTAACGCCTTCGCTGATCCCCGTTGCTTATCTGTACTAAACCTACAAATGTACGAGACGAGTAATGTAACTATAACTAATTGCAACCAAATCTTAGGTTATTTGTACTGAAATTCAATTTTGTATAGCATCTCATAAATTCCCTACACATGCTGACATGTATATATTCGTGCATTTACTTCTTAATGAGACAGAAAGTTGCGTTTTCCACTTATGTTTCACATGCTGTAAGAATCAATTTTCCCTTTGCAGTAATTCTAGTTGGAGTAGGAGCATCTTACCTGGGCAACTTGTATTCAGGGTAGAGTCTCTCCATCTGTTCGGCAAATTCATCATAACGTGATAAAGATTCAACACACAGATGCCTTCCAGCTGCTGATGTGTTCTCATACAACAGCACGTGAGCAAGAGCCACATCTTTCACATGTACTAATGCCATGAAGAATCTTTCGGAAAAATCACAGCCTACACCCAAAGTGAAAATGATAAGCTCTAGTTGCCATGAATTTTCATGATAAACACTGCAGCAATTTTATTTTTTTATCAAACACTGCAGCCATATCAAGAGTCAAATTTCTAGAAAAATATTATTTCTGGAGCAAACTGACCACAATAATTGGTTCTTAGTTCCATATCCTTGTCCCCCACCCCCAGCCAACAAAAAAAAGAACAGAAAAAAACAAAGGCAGGCTCAAAGATGATAACTTCCTAAAATATAAATAAGAAGAACATTTGGTCTAGTTCCATCACATCTTAATTAATGACAAGCTTGTAATCTAACAAAAAAGTTGAAAGGCGTATGGAACAAATTTCAAGATGGCAGCAACTCAAGGTAGTCTCATCGCACCTCAAGTTGGGGATGACTCAACTCTAAGAAGTAAGTAATGCAAACATAAGCTATACATTTGATGGACGATGAGTCAAACAACTAGTTATATGAAACAAGCAACCCCCGACTCGTTTTGCACAGGATATAGAGGCTGGCTTTAACCTTATGGTCCTAAAACTATTGTTTGGCAGCTAAGCAACTCGTTGAAACTACTGAGAAATCATGAATTGAAACTGAGTACCCTGAAGTACGTGAACCATCAATTGCATGCTTGAATTTAAAGCTGGGGGTAGTACCGGACCAACCACCATTCCTGGATTCACCACAACAATATCCAGACCATTTTCCTCGGCAAATTTCCATGCAGCTTTTTCAGCAAGTGCTTTAGACAAAGGATACCAAAGCTAACAGCAAAATGACATCTCAATGGGATAAATTGCCATCACGGGCAAAAGGTAAGTAAGAAAAAACAGAGAGAGCACAAACAATACTACCACAAGAAAAAAATACTCCTCACATTTAGCATATTTGTCAGTGAAAAAGTAGCATGTATGAAATAAGCAATATTACACTATTCAACTTAATTGTTACTTTTAGCTACAGAGCAGAACTTATGACTCAAATAAATTTCATTCTTTAATGTTACTCTGCCAAAACAGCAGAACTATATAGCAGTCATCACAAACTAAATCATACGAGCACCTGCACTGCAGTAAATGCAAAATCAAGGAGCACCAAAATTTAAACAGAAGCATAACACCTCTTATTTATATGGTCACGTATGAATCAAGAATTGCTAAAACAGTGACATACCCCATTTTGGCGGCAATAATCCTCATCAATCCAGCAATCCTCACCCACGTCTGCCAGACTGGTGGCGCTTGCAATCATGGCAGATATAGAAGATGTAACGACCACGCGACGAACGTCGAGATTTTTGGCCGCCGTCAGTACATTTAGGGTCCCCTTAATTGCAGGGTCCAACAGCTCCCGCTAAATCCACGGGTAACTAATTATCTTAATTAGCCAACCAAAATAGGAATTGCTAGAACAAATAGATGCAGTTTAAAAACAAAGCTAAGTTTATGCTACTATTCTAGCCCACTAATTTTGTAACACGTATCGATTTATCGTCTTCAGAGATAGCGGTCGAGATTACGTGTTTCGATTTCGAGTTCAAAATTTATCGTTTAAATATCAAATGTAACATGTGTATTTAAATAAATGGTTAATGACAGTACTATAATAGCATCTAATTACCTAATTATGCACGATCACACGCCATGAAAGTACTCATACAAATACGCAGTAGAAAATGCAGAATTGTAATTCATTGGGTGTAAAAATCGCAAAACCTGAGGATCGTCGACTTGATCGATGATACAGGGGGAAGCGACGTGGAAGACGCCGGTGGCGCCTCTGATTGCGGCGGCAATGGAGTCATAATCAAGCAAATCAATCTGGAAGAGGCGAAGGCCGGAATCAGCTCCTTCAATGGCTTCCAAGTGCTTCGTTTCTCTCTCATCCCCTAATAAGTCGAGCGCAAGCAGCAGTTAGCAGAAGATCGAGTATCAGCGAACGCTGAAAAGGTAGTGATAGAGGGAGGAAAGCAGAACCTAGATTTTTGACGGTGGCACGGACGGCGTAGCCGCGGCGGAGCAGAAGGTGGACGATCCAAGAGCCAATGAAGCCGCTGGCGCCGGTGACGCAGACCACTTCTCCTTCCTTTTCCGCCATTGTTAACTGCTGGAATGTGGAGTGGAGATTGCAGAACGTGTTTTTGTTCTAGTGTGGAATGTTTTGTTTCCTCACGTCTTACACATGTGTTTTGTGAGGCTGCTGTTCTCGCTGATTTCATTTATGGAGTATATTTTTTTAGGAAATTTTGTATTTTCAAGAAAATGATTAACTGGGAGTTTTAATTTCTTTATTATCAGTCCGCAAGGTGAAAGATGTAAACTATCAATTGACAATCTGAATTATTGAATCAATTTTAAAATATTTGTCCGTGCGATGCACGGCGAACATAGTTTTGCATCAAAATTAAACGATGTAGCGTGTGTATCGATTAAGCGATTAGGGGTTAATGTTTAAAACCCAAGGTCTTGGGTTCGAACCTCTGTGGCGCGACCTTTAAATTTCTTTATTTAATCATGTTAATTTATCAAAAATAAATAAATTAAATGATGTATCAAATAAATAAAAAATAAATATTAAATATAGTTAGAATATAAGTAAATGTAAATTATTCTTTCTTAAAAAATAAAATAATCTACATCAATTACTCAATAAAGATCCTTAATTTTATTTTATAATTTTGAAAAGTATCATTTTTTATTTTTCATCTATTTGATGGAAAATTTTATTTTCTTCCTTAAAATTATAGAATAAACACATCATTCAAATTAAAAAAAACGAAGAAGTAATCAAAAAAGCGTTTTCACATCACAATATATAGTTTGAAAACATAAGCTAATCATGCATAAAATTAATTTTTTCTAAGTTACCTCATTACCTATGTCATCTTATTAGAAAAGCTTCAATTGATAAGTAGGAAAATAAATTATATTATTAGAATTTATTAGAATACTAATAAAAGAGTTGAATAATTATTTGATACCAAATCAAAAACTTGCATTCATCATTAATTTAAGATATATATAGAATATTTTTTAAAAATAAAATTTGTTTTTTTAAAAAAATCATCAAAATATAAAAAAGAGAATATGAGAGAAAGAAAGATAGAGAAAATAAAAAATTGAAGAATGCGTGTGATGAAAGAGAGGAGAGAGGAGAGATGAGAGAGGAGAGAGAAAATATATGAGATATAGAATTTGTTAAGTTTTATAAATACCCTTTGATTGATTTTTTAATTATAATTTTGCCATAAACTATGTTTTCATATAATAAATAGATTATGTATTGCGTTTTTTATTTCTCAAATTATTCAATAATAAATTTTAGATTAGATTTACTAGATTATTATACTTCATTTGTCCCTTCCAAATAATCTGCTTTTGACATTTTGATACAAGAAAAAATAGTCCACTTCTATCTGTAAACACTATTTCATACTAATATATTAATCTCAACTCATAATATAAGTAATTATCATTATTAATACTATTTTTAAGTAAATTTATTTTTCATTCACAATGCACATAATCACTTTAATTAAAATTTGTATCGTCTCCTTTTAAGACTATTTTTTTGGAAAAGAGGAAATACAAATGGAATTTTATTGAGAATTTAATGTAGAAATAATCATAAATGAAAAGAATTAAGGTGCGTGAGTTTTAAGTTTATGATTGATAGTTAAATTTACAATTTCATTTTTCAGATCTTGGGTTGATAGTTAAATTTACAGTTCCAAGCAATGTTGTTGACCAACTACACTAATTTCGCAGGGAAGGTGCAAATTGGTTGGCCTTAAAATAAAAATGGTAGGTGATGTAAATAGGCTAACATGCAAAAATGCCCCATTTCTTAAGTTGTAGATGAAAAATACCCTTCCTTATAAATCAAAGCATTTCATACCCTAATTGACATCCATACCCCTAAGCTATTCCCACTCCTAGTCTTATTATGTCCATAATTGCTAAAAAAATTTTTCTGCTATGGACAAATAAGCATTGGAAAATTCTCTTAGATTCATTTTATGCATTAATTCGGGCGATCCTTAAAAATGGTATCAGAGCGGGTTTTTATAGAGGAATTATATAATTTTAATGTATTTTGTAATTAACCTATGTGGGAGGAGACTCCATTGAAAATTTTATGGATCCGGACGAGTGTCCGAGATGTGTTTCATACAGGAATATTCTCCAAAATTTGGAGAGTGAAATTACCCGTCTACTAGACGGACTCAACTGGAACAATCGAGCCCTCGCTACCAACGTACGACGAGGAGAAGATGTCGAGATTATTCGTGATATTATCACGAGTATCCAATTCTACCATGAGAACCTCATGGGACTCGCCGCCACCAGGACGGCGATTGAACGAACCAGAGACGAGGCCCATCAGTCGCACGATTGATGGAACCAACAGACAAGGCGGGAGTAGCTTTTTCAAGCTACCAAAAGATCGAGCCAAGTTCTTCCGACAACGTCAACTTGCGGGAGATCCAAAAGACGGTGGAATATTATGGCGTTAAGCTATACGATCTACCAATGGAGCTAAGCAGAATATCACTCAAACAAGAGGAAATATTAACTCTCTTGCGTGATATCCAGAAAAGAATGGAGGAGATCGAAAGGCGAAAACCATGTTCCGGAAAAATTCGGAATCAATGGTCCAAAGACCCGACGTCTACATCTCTATTCGATGCAACACCCAAAGAGTTGCAGCCGGAGGACATAATCCGAATCATGAAAGGCAAATATCATGGATAGCCTTGACAGAATCGGATTAGAAGATCTACAGGAGTTAGCAGAATCTTTTGCTAACCTCAATATGGTGGATCTAAAGATGAACCAAGGAGATGAGGTTCCCAAAACAGAGCCTCAGGGAGAAGAATCGTCAAAGAAGGGGTCAGCTCAAGACGATGCAAGCCAGTTCCAACGAACAAGGCGACGGAGGCCTCAGATGCAGGATACTCCTGTAGGAAAGGTCACCCTTGAACCAATCCATCCATACGGATTGATTCTCAACCTTGACGAAGCCAGTTTCAAAGAATGGGAGGGTCTCATCGACGAATGGGCTTCATCATTAAAAGTCGTGATTGCCACAATAGATTACGACAAAAAGGAATTTGCCAGAGTCTTCGAAGCCAGCTTGGCAGGAATGGCAAAATTATACTGGGAAGGACTTAAAGTTCCAACCAGGGAGGAGATGTTTAGTAGCACGTCCTTATATGACATCATTAAGGAAATTACTAAACAGATTAAAATCCATTTCTTGGGAATGGGTTTTTTCGAAGGATCTGCAGAGGAGAAACGCAAGAAATATCAACAGGCACTTTACAATCTAAGGTTGATAGTGCTAGAGCCAAAAGCTCTCAATGAATTTCTGCGTCTATACACCCTATATGTCCATATGGGGGAAGTGGAAGATCAGACGGCCATGGACCTTTTCTTTCCAAAGCTTCCAAGTCCATGGAGGGAAATGCTCATCAATGAGTATGTTTCACCCGGAGGATATCCACTTGACAGTGCTTCAAGAAGGATGTCTTATGTTCACAAGAAGCTGTCCGAATGGTGCCAGAAGGCAGCGGACCAGAGGAATCTCAAGAGATTGAGAAGACTCAACAAGAAATCCCCATTGATGTGCGACAACATTGATCTTCCAACAGAGATTGGTGCTGAGTTGCTGTATCAAAGGAAAAGCCGAAAGAAACATAGGTATCAACCCTATGAAAGAAAGTCCAGAAGGAGTTCTTGGAAGCCGAGAACTATGTGGACCAGACAGAAGGCGCGCTCCTACAAGTCAGGCCAACGGAGCGGACCATCAAGAAACCGATTCTCAAATCAAAAGAGAATCCCGGCGAGAAAAACTTTCAGGCGTACTCAGGCCAAAGCCAATGAAAGTTTTAAGGATTGCAACTGCTGGTCGTGCGGTGAAAAGGGGCATATTTCAACCAATTGCCCAGACAACGAGAAAAGGAAGATAAGGAGATTCGAATCCACACCGGATATCGAAGATGCTATCTACCACCAGAAATTGATACCTGTGTATCAATTCGAAGAAATATCCTCTGATGAGAGTATATATGAGCAAGAAGAGGTCTTTAGCTCTGATGATTCGGAGATGTCGGATGGATCAACCGGAGCCGAGTCAGACTAAAGAGGAGCACGAGGTCCACCACACCCAGAAGGAGGATCAGAATGGGTTTACCAGCCATTTTCTGATTCCACAAAAGGAAGTGGTGAAGCAGCTCGTGAGAAAACTCAAGAAGGAAACCGAAGAAGTTCGAACCTATCAAGGGTTTTCCAATGGAAGATTGAATCGAGTTTTAAATAGCTTGATTCCAACTAAGAGGAAGCATCATGTCTATTTTGGCGTCACAAGCCAAGAAACAGCGCTTCCAATCGAGATTACAAGTAGCCAGGTGGAAATCCAGCTGGTTCCGGCCGAAGATATCAGACAGGATCTCAAGAAAATGAAGCCAGAAGTCGCAAGTACGATGAAATGGATTCATATTGGAGCAATTCAATTGGTACTCAAATCTTCCCTTTTCCCAGGGACAGACCAACCAATTGACGTTGCACTCTGCGATAAAAGGGTCCGAGATGCCAGAGAATCAGTCATTGGAGTTTTTTCAGGCAACCTCTATGCCAAGAAGATTATAACCGAGTTCTATCCACAAATCGCTTATAATCTACAAGATTCATCCTTCAGTCGAGCCCTGACTCTCTATCAGGACTACAAAAAGAAGGAGTACATGACAGATGGAAACAGGCCATACTCACTGACTTATCAAGTCTCGTATGCCTTATCAAATTCCCATCATACGGAGTTATTTCTGGGAAAAGAATTTATTGAAATTCCAGAAATATTCAAAGAAGTAGCCAAGGCAGCCCTTCCAAACCGAGTGGAAATTCCCCAAGTCAGGGAAATAGACATCGATGTGGGAGACAAACCGGTGCTGAGTCATACCCAGAGTCTCAGACTGGGAGCACCAAGGCTATCATTCCAAGGAAATAGGCTAACTTCAGGGCCTATAACAAGAAGTTTCTCTCATTCCTATGAGAGAAGGGCGATCCAGGAAACACCAGTCCCAGACATGAAGGTCAAATTCAAATGCCCCGAAGGATGGAGACAGGTTTCCACAAGATGTGATACAACGAGCATGGAAAACAAGTTTCCTTGTAGTATGTTGTATTATTTGGCGAATCCAGGTGACAACCGATACATCGGAACTCTGGAGGTTGGAGGTTTTGAAATCCAGACCGAAGGCCAAGCCGGACAAGAAGCAGATGTCCTAATCTTAGGACGAAATTTCCTTGACAAATATAAACCATGGTCATGGAAATCAGGAGGAATGGAGATCACAATTGGACGCCAAAGAGTGATGATCCAATGACAAGTCCATTCTCGATATACATCTCGGTAGGGATGTTATATGAGAAATACAAAGCAGAATATTTTGCTGCTTATGTGGATTCGGGAGCAGGAATCTGTACAGCAAAACGAGGAGTCTTTCCAGCAGAAGTGGAAGAAGATCTACCTCGAATTGCAGGAAGGGATTTCTCCAAGAAAATTTTACTTCTATCAAAGGGAGTAAAACAAACGGAAATATTGATCGGCGGAGCAGGACAGACACCTTGGTACAAGGTCAAGACTCCACCAATTTATTTCCATGATACCGGAGCAGATATATTATTCGGAAATAATTTTCTGCAAAGCTTCAAGAGGTACATACAGGACAATGAAGCCAGGAGGCTAGTGTTCACAACCAATTGTGATCACAAGATCATTGTGCAAAGGCTCAATGGAGCCTTACATCGCTCAATGCCAATCAAATTCCGCAGCAAGCGTGGTGATGATGGCAAACTCCGGAGACCCCAAATGAAGGATCAAAGGAGATTCGGAGAAGTTTTGCTCAAATGCAGAACTGAGGGATTCCCAAATCTCTCTGAGGAAGAAACTCAAATCCTCAAAGTATCCCTGATATCACACAAAGATATCAAGGAAGATGAACAGGTGTCCATTGCCGACGTCAAAAGGAGAATCCAGAAGTGTTACCACGAGGATCCTTTGGCATGGTGGGACAAGAACCAGCTCAGAGCAACCTTGAAAGTTAAAACTGGAAAGGAGCATGAGTTCGTAAGATACAAACCTATCCTGATGAACCCTCAAGATCAACAGGATATGATGAATATAATCAAGGAACACCTTGATTTAAAGCTGATCGAAGAAGGAAGATCACCCTACAGCAGTCCGGGATTTCTGGTGAGAAATCATGGGGAGATCAAGCGAGGAAAACCAAGATTGGTCATTAATTATAAAGGGATTAATGACATTCTTGAATTTGATGGATACTTCATCCCAAGTAGAGAACACCTCATCAATTGCATCAGAAGTGCAAGGGTATTCTCGAAGTTCGATTGCAAATCAGGCTTTTACCAGATTCGCATGGAGGAAGGGAGTAAGAAGTTTACAGCTTTCTCAACTCCTCAAGGACATTATGTCTGGAATGTCATGCCAATGGGGCTAGCCAATGCACCTCAGATATTCCAAAGGAAAATGGATAATCTCTTCAAAGATTATTCTTCGTTTATGTTTGTTTATATTGATGACATCCTTATTGCATCAAAAAACATTCAGGAACATGTCAGGCATCTAGAAATCTTTGCAGATGTTTGCCAACAAGAAGGACTAGTACTGTCTGAAAAGAAGGCAGTCATAGCCACCCAGAAGATGGAGTTTCTGGGGATCGAGATCGATGAATCTGGGATAATTCTACAAGATCATATTGTGGAAAAAGTCCAGGGATTTCCAGAGGATCTCAAGGAAAAGAAGCAGCTCCAAAGCTTTCTCGGAGTTGTTAACTTTGCAGGAATGTTTATCAAAAATCTTGCAGAGCACCGGAAAATCTTCAGTCCTTTACTGAAGAAAGATGTTCCATTTATTTGGAAGGAGGAACATCGGGAGGGTATGAAGAAGTTAAAAGAGATTTGTAAAAATCTCCCAAAACTTTCAATACCACAAGACGAGGATGACTTGGTCCTCTACACCGACGCGAGTGATTTCTGGTGGGCAGCAGTGCTTACAAAGATCACCCCCTATGGAGAAGAACCTTGCAGATACTGTAGTGGTCTCTTTTCCGATGACGAAGCTGTGCGATGGCACATCAACGAAAAGGAATTCTTTGCAGTGCGAAAGGCGTTTAAAAAATGGCCGCTTTTCTTACTTGCCAAGAAATTTGTTTTGAAAGTAGATAACACTAACGTTAAAGCTTTCTTAACAAAAAAGATTGAATCTAAGCCTGAAAAATCTAGATTGCTTAGATGGCAAGCCGAATGTCAATATTATGATTATGATATTGTTGTTTTGAAATCTGATCAGAATGTTCTTGCAGATTTCCTTACAAGGGATGGAGCTCCCTGAAGTGGAGGCCATCGAGGCAATACAGGGGCAGCTCTTTGCAAGTCTAGAGCTGCTACAACAAGAATGGCAGAAGTGTGTACTTCACACTAAACAAGCTGGAAAGATACAAGCGGCTGACGAAGCCCAAGTATCCAACCAAATCGATGATTGCTTCATGAAGATGTTCAATCTTCAGGAAGTACTCAGCAAGCCGCTCTTGCGCGTTGTCCGTGAAAATCGGGCTAAAGCAATGCTTTCCGTACAGGGCGGATTACCTGTAGCAGGGGATTCAAGTACCCCTAGCACAAGTCCTGAGAGAATGGCTTCACAGCCGGACGCTCAAGGAAAAGATATTGTTAAGGGGTCACACCCTGAATCAATATGTCAACCCTCCACCTCTGGGGTAAAAGATGGAGAGATCAATCTTAGGCCGATGACTGGCCAACTTAAGATTGATACTAATTTTGTTGATATTTCTCCTTCTTGGCAGATTTATCAAGACCGATGGGAGAAACTCATCACGAGAAAGGGCATTAATCCGGGAAATTGCCGGGTTGATGTTGCAGGGAGATACCCCAGGATTTGGACAACTCCAGGAGCCAATCCGAATCACATCAAGGAATGGTATGAGTTTGGGGCTTTGGCCTCAGTTTATACCACCTCTCCAGCCTTCAACGAAATCAAGGGTCTACCCAAGTGGATCCAGAGAACGGTGTTTGAAGCCTGGGAGAACAACGAGTCCCTTAAAAGGGGAGATGTTCTGGAACTATACTTCTTTAGTGCAGCACCAGAACCCGTCGGAAAAGGAGTCTATGAAGCTTTTCATTTCATCAAGCTTCGGAGACCAGATACAGGAGCCTTGAACCGGATCAAAGTTCCTGATTTTCAAGTCCCAATCGCCTCAACATTTACGGAGGATCAAATCTCCACGAGACGAGCATGGGGTCTTTGGGTCTGTCTCACAGAGATGGACAAAATGAAGTCCAGGTTTAAATTCTTTCAGAGTTCAGATCTGGGAACGTTCCTGGTTAACACAATGACAGGAACAACAACCGAGTTTGCCGAAAAATCTTTCGAGAAAAAGAGGCAAACGATTTGGGACAACAAGATTGCGGGGAGCAAAGAAACTCGTCGCAAATTCTGCAACATGGCTCATTCAGGCCAGTGGATCGAGAAAATCTGCGACCAATGTTCGTCGCAGAAGGAACCAGAATTCGGCAAAGGTTTCTTCCCGAAACCAGACAGAAGGAGGTTCCGGTCTGATGAACACGACAAGCATCAGACTCCAAAGGGGAGGACCCCTCGGGCACCAAAAAAGTAAGGTGGCCGACAGAGCAGAGTGAATCATGTGATTCACAGCAAGGATCGCACCCACAAAAGAAACGACAAAAGTGGGTGGAATGACAGGAGGACCACTCAGCGCTCCAGGACAAATGTGAGTGGAAGGAAAGTAGCCGGCCCCTACCAGCATTATCACAAAACGATAAAGCAAGGGCCCAGCACATGTGACAACACCAACAAGTGTCGGCAATAATGGCCAACAAAAGAAGGTGGCTGTCAATTTCAAGCAAGCTGGCCACGAAGATAGCATCCGAGGCCAACCACCAAGCAATAATAGAGGGTATCAGACCTCTATAAATTCACAAGGGCTGGAGAGAAGAAGATCATCGAAAAATTCCACAACTTTCTCACACTACATACTCTCTCTTCAGAATCTATCTTTGTAATTTTAATTTTCTGTTTTTCAAAGTTTTTCAGTTTTTAGTTTTAGTTTTTTTTTTTTATGTACACAAGTATTAGCTACTATGAGTAGCTAAACAAGTAGTCTCCTCCCTTGGGGAGTTTTTATGAAATAAATTAATTTTATATAATTCCTCTATAAACGCTTTGTTTTTGTCCAACTATTCCGGGTTAGTAAAAATATTTTCTTTATTTTTCCAACAAAGTATTTAGTCGGCACTTAGTGAAGGGGAAGGGTTGCAACCATCTCTTGCGAGTGCGTGGTTGGTGCGTGCCGGGTGGGCAGACGAGCCGTAAAACGCAACAAGACCGACTCCTGAAGAAGACCAGTCGACAAAGGTATAATGTTGGTTTAAATTTAGATTTATTTTGAAGTGTTTACGGAAGCATGTTGGGCCTGATAAAGTCTTCATCGACTATTTTCAATCCGAACCACGAAATTGCATTATGATGAACTAATTGAGAATTTCATGTTAAAGGGTAGAATGGTCCATTGCCAATATTTAGGGCATGGAATGCTTAAGTTTATAAGAAAGGGCATTTTTCATAGACAACTTAAGGTTTAGGGCAATTTTAATTGTTACCCATGTAAATATAGGTATATACTCATCCAAACCTAAATTTGTTTTCTCACAATAATTAAATTCTCAATAAAGAGCAAGGAAATGACAGTTCCGGTCCCGCAAAGATCAAAGCAAATATCGACAAGCATTCCACACACTCTTTCAAGAAAGAAATCCTTTGCTCCTCAAACTTTCAACAGAATCCTTGATAATCTGCTCCATGGGAGTAAATTCCATGCCCAAATCTATCAGTTTCTTCGATGCAGCATTGCTCTTCACTGATCCACGCAGTGTATCTTTAAGAAACCTACAACAATGTATTATGTACGGGACGAGTTACGTAGCTGCAAATTCGATTCTGTACATGCTGTGAGAATCAATTTTCCTTGAGCAGGAATTCTAGTTGGAGTAGGAGAAGCATCTTACCTGGGCAGCTTGTATTCAGGGTAGAGTCTCTCCATCAATTGGGCAAAGTCATCGTAACGAGACAATGATTCGACACACAGATGCCTTCCAGCAGCGGATGTGTTTTCATACAACAGTATGTGAGCAAGAGCCACATCTTTCACATGTACTAATGCCTCGAACAGTTCTTCTGGAAAATCTTTGCCTACACCCAAAGTGGAAACCATAACCATGAATTTTCACTCCAACATATCAATATTTGGTATAGTGTCCCATCACATATCTCAATGACATGCTTGTAATTTACCAAAAAAGTTTAAAGGCTTAGTGAACAAAAACTCAAGGTAGTTTAGACGGGAGAACGAGTGAAACGACTAGATATATAAATTAAGCAGAGCAGAGGCTCCCTGACTCGATTTGCACAGGATGCAGAGGTTGGCCTTAACCTTTAAGCTATGTTACTAAATCTTTGTTTGAGGGCAGTTCACAACGCGTAAAAACAACTGAGAATTGATGAAATGAAAGTGGGTACCCTGGAGTACGTGAAGGATCAATGTCATGCTAGTATTTATAGCTGGGGTGAGTATAGGACCAGCCACCACTCCTGGATTCAGCACGACTACGTCCACGCCATTTTCCTCCGCAAATTGCCATGCAGCTTTCTCAGCAAGCGCTTTAGACACAGAATACAAAAACTAACAACAAAACGAAATCTCAATGGTGTATGAAGTAAAGAACAGAGAGAGCGCACAAATAGTACTACCACAGAACAACTATTCTCCTCGAGTTTTCAGTATATTTGCCAAGGAAAAGGGCAGCAGCTATGCAATAAGCAACATGACACTATCCTAGTTAACTGCCACAACTCTCTCTCTCTCTCTGGGTATAGCAGCAGTCTCACAAATTGCATTATAAATGCAAAATCAAGGAGCAGCATTATTTAAACAGAATCATAGCATCTCTTATTCATATGTTTGTGTTGTGTTAGTAAACCATTGTTCACTACATCATTAAATTTTATTTTGTTCTTTAAAAATCCATTACTAATTATGAATCAAGGATTGCTAAAAACAGTGACATACCCCATTTTGGCGGCAGTAATCCTCATCAATCCAGCAACCTTCACCGGCATCTGCCAGACTGTTGGAGCTTGGAATCATGGCAGATATAGAAGATGTGACAACCACGCGCCTGACGTTGTGATTTTTGGCTGCTTTTAGTACATTTATGGTCCCCTTAATTGCAGGGTCCAACAACTCCGCCTAAATCCATGGGTAATTAATAATTATACTTGATCAATAAACCACAAAAATATTGCTAGAACAAAGAGACGCAGACCTTATGCTACTAATTTTGTGAATCATCGTCTTTGGCGATCGTGGCGGAGACTAAGTGTTCCGATTTCGAGTTCGAAATTTATCGTTTTAATATCAAATTTAACATGCAATCTACCAATTGCGATATTTGCGGTTCGTTTATGCATATAAGTAACCAGACATCGTGGAAGCACTCGTAAAAATGAGCAGTAGAAATTGCACAAGTGTGATTCATTGGCAAAACCTGAGGATCTTCGATTTGATCGATAATACAGGGGGAAGCTAGGTGGAAGACGCCGGCGGCGCCGCTGACTGCGGCAACAATGGAGTCATAATCAAGCAGATCAATCTGGAAGAGGCGAAGGCGGGAATCAGCTCCTTCCATGGCTTCCAAGTGCTTCGTTTCTCTCTCATCTCCTAATAATTCACAGTTAGCAAAAAGATCGAGTATCAGCGAACTCTGAACGAGTGGTGGCACATGGAGAGGAGCAGAACCTAGATTTTTGACGGTGGCGCGGACGGCGTAGCCGCGGTGGAGGAGAAAGTGGACGAGCCAAGAGCCGATGAAGCCGCTGGCGCCGGTGACGCAGACAACTTCTCCTTCCTTGCTCATCACCATGTGGGAGTGTCTAGTGGAGAACGTGTTTTTTTTCATGTAGTCGAGTGTTTCGACTTAACTATATTTATAATAGGATTATTTGCATCTAAATTATCGAATTTGAATTAATTGCATATAAATTATTCAACTTTCATAAAATTCTTATTTTAAAAAATTCAATAATTTATAGCATACAGTTAACCGTTTATAGTAACACCGAGAGCATTCTAGCTCATTGGTGTTGTTCAAACAAATCTGGTTTATATATTTGGATATGTTTTAGATTGAAACTTGCAAGGGTCAAATGAATTTATTTTGATGACAAATTTATAATAAATCTTCATAGGGTCGAAAATTGTTTATGTTTTATATTTTAAAATATTTGTTTATTGTATCAAATTCCTGTTTTAGACATAATTTAGGACATAAAAATAATGTATTTCAAGTCTTTATTGTTGTTAAATATTTGTAATAAATTCTTAATTAGATTTACTAGATAATTAAAGAAGAAATTCTTATTGAAAATAAATAATACAAAGTAACTAAAATTTTTAAAGAATTTAAATACAATTGTTCTTCTTAGGTTATTTTTTTTTTGTTGGACAATAATAGTCTTAGATTAATTGTTAATTTCTTTTATTCGATAGACTAATTGTTAAATTGATAGTTTTGACATTCCAAAATTTGAATTGATTTCGGGTCGAACTGGCACAGTGACTTTGAAAGCTCTATCCTTAACACAAGTTACGTTGGAAACATTATTCAATACTACTCCTACTTCAAGAAATCATAGTACTAGCAGGTGCGATTAAATAAATACTGGAGTGTCCGCTAATGACTCTACCTACTTCAATTATAAATTATAATTAAATTTCAATGACATCTTAAATCTATTAAGCAACATTAAATATTCATGACTTATATTACAATGTTAAAAAATAATGACTTATATTTTACATGGTACTCTACCACAATCTCGTGTAGCTCAGACTTTTTTGTCGTGAATCGTGATTCGTACCTGTCTTATTGGTTGGTCGGATAATATCATTACTATATATTTAGATATTAGATTTATGTCCATGTGTGTTGCATGACAATAAATAAAATAAATGATACTTATAACTAAAATTACTTAAGAAGAATAAACAAAAACATCCAAATATGAAACGTAAAAATATCATAAATTTTAGAAGTTTCATTTTATACAATATTCATAATTGTATTTTTTTAAAATATATATATAGAGTAATTATCAACTAAATATAAATTTTATGAGCAGGTTTCAATGTCTCTAAAGGAAAGGCCAAATTAGATGCAATGCAACTAATTGAAGCAAATTGTCCTCAACTGTTCCACCATCGAAATCAATACGATAAAATCAAAAAACAAGCATCACCTAAAGATTATTTGTATTTTCTAAAATATAAAATAAGTTCTGCATAGTAAAATTAAAATTAATGTTAAATGTCTATATATACGGAAACATTATAAAGAAAATCGTAGATATATGAAAATATGTTTACGAGAACTAGTATTACATTAAATTTTGAAAAGTTATTTCGTCTAAATATACGAGTTTTGAATGTTTTTTCACACAAAATTCAAAGACAAAAACTCCTGTGAGCTCTACCGTACGTATGGTGTGCTTGGATCTATTTGACATGAATTCGGGTCAAATACGATCCTAGATATGGGAAGAGGATGCGGTGAAAATTTTTAATTTTAATTATATATATATTTAATAAGTAAAATAACAGTTGTGTTAGTAACTTAGTGTTATGTCACGTCGAATCATCTCACCACTCATGTTAAGTTTAATTGGGTAAATTTTTAATTTATGGAGAATTTATACTCAATTTGTTCACAAAAATAAGACTTAATTTGTCACTTTCGTGCATCCATGAAAATATATCCTAACTTGTTTTTAGTAATGATTTGACTAATTTATGGGTTCCTTCTTCATTCACTGGTGGCTCTTTTCTTCATTTACTAACTTAATTAATTTTTTAAATTTAATTTAATTTATGGGCTCTTTTCTACCCTCACTAAATAAATCACACAAGTGTTCGTGGAAGGGGGAGTAGTATTTAAGTTGAAAGTTTTGTGTACATATTTAGAGAGATTAAATATTAACTTTTCCTTTTTGCAAATTAATCTGTGGAATTGATTAAGAATTAGGTGGACTTTTTGTACTAATCATCCTTTTTGTACTAAACAAGTAGTGCAAGTAGTGCAAGTCTTTGATGCCATTACACAATATTAATGAGCTATATTTATAATAACAAAATGTTGAGTTATATTCGCTTATTTTGAAAGGTCGGATTATAAAATCAGTAAATTGGCAAATGTCAAGTCAAAGCAACAACTAATTAACCCTTAAAAGTGTCCATAAAAGGAGCCACGGGTACAAATGAAAAATGAGTGCACCTTTTTAGTGTAAGAAATAAAAATCAAATTCAAATTTTGTGGTGATATATTCTAATTTGTGGCGATACATTATGTAATCAGAAAGAAGGAGCTTGGCACTTGAATTCCTCTCACAATCTGGTCTGCTAAAAATGAATTTGTTCTTACAAGAGATGCATTTAACATGAAAGAATGAAAACAATATCCCAATCCAAAAATATTATTGAGTAACGAATCACACAGCAGAATCCTTGGATTCTTTGGGCTGAGGGCTTGCAAGAAGTGGGGTGTTAGCATCCTTGTCTTTGACCTGAGAGAGAGAGAGTGAGGAATGCATATATATATATATGAAAAAAAGGTAGCAGAAGCAATGATGATTGAGTTACCGGGGGCGGTGGCGAGGGGTGTGGCTGTTTCCTCTTGGCTTCGTTGGTGCAGAAGTAAGAATACATTCCCATGCCGACGACGGCGACGAGTATTCCGAGGATGTTCCTCCATGTAAAAGGATCGTGTAAGAGAGTGTAGCCGAATGCAAGAACAAGGCACGTCTTCAGGTGCCCTAGAACTTGATACGTCACCGGCGACGTCTTCCCGATCACCAAGAACGTGCTGAAGTTCACCAACACCGCGATCAAGCACGACACCACTATGAATCCCAACACCAGAGGCGAATATTTGTAGGCGTACACGTTTTGTTTGGTCAGGAATTGGTCCACGAAAGGCCCCGTCAAGAACAGAATGGCCGACTGGAATGGGGCCGATTGGTACAGCAGCTGCGTCGAAGACACGTTCAGCCTCTTCTGGATTGTGTTTGTCAGCTGCCAACCAAAATATATACAAATGATGATCTTAACGGAGAAGGAGAAGGTGAAAGCGGAATATACATATATACATACAATTTGGCCGATGCAAGTTGTGACGATGGCGAGGAGGGAGAGAATGGTGCCGACCAAGTTGAGCTGGAGATCGGTGACCGATGCAATGCCGACTCCCATGAGCAGAATGGAGAGAGACAGTTTGATGTTGTTGCTGAATTGCTTGTTGAAGAAGATGGTTTCCAAGAGGACTGTGAAAGGAATGATCGCGAGTTTGGTCATCTGGTAGAAACCAATGGAGTTGAATCCCAAGCTGAGGTTGAGAAGTCCGATGGAGATGCCGTTGAGCATGCCGAACATCACCACTGTCTTCATATCGATGGCCTTCTTCTCGAACAAATTCAAGCGCAGCGCAGCGTGAAGGCTGCAGTATGTCACCATCAGGTGCCAACTAGTCAGCGTTGTGGCTGCACCCCAAAATCGATCTAGTAAGAACAACACCCCATAAACCAGATTAATAGATATTATCAAGACTTACCAAACTGGAATCCAAGATTACTCATCAAGGCTTTGTTGCAGATAACAATGGACACCGATGATGCGACTGAGAGAAATAGTGCACCCATCACGCCCAGCTGGAACCCAGACATCTCTCCCATCTTCTGCCACAAAATTAAACAAGGCAAGAGGCAGAGGAGAGGGGTGGGATTCGATCACATTCACAACCAAAACAGGGGAGTCTTTTTAATTAGCTAGTTAGGCTGTGGTTGGTGCTAACTTGTTTTTATTTCTTCTTGTTGGAATTTGGTTGACGGGAATTATAAGCAAAACTGCAGGCCCCCTTTCCAAGTAGTTTATTTGTTTAAACGTATTTACACACCAAACTGAAATATTGTTTGCTTAACAGGTAGTTATAATATCAAATGTACAAAGGATATATTTTCTATCGTAGAGATTGGTATTCGCTTACATGGTTTTTTTTTAAAAAAAAAAAAAAAAACCCTTCTATGGCTACTTTAGCTAGCAAGTGATCTCGTTTTTTGAATTAACCATAAATGCTAGTAAATCTTTGTATTAATACCGAACTAATAGAAAAATGGAAGGGAAAAGGAAAAATAATAGTAGTATTAAAAATGTTCATGTTAGAGGAGGTGTTTTTATGCTATGTTTGATCTCATCAAATGTAACATTAATTCATTGTAGTATAAACAGTGAATAGATGCTACAGTTTATCAATCTATTAGATATAACGTTAGAAATGTAAAATCTTGATTTTCTTTTATAAATTGTTGTCTTAGGACGCAAGTATGGAAGGTGGAATGGGCACTTCTTTTCGGGTAAGCAGCCCATAAATTGTATTGGTTTGGTGGGGAGGGAAAATCCCAACCCACATGTTTCACCAAAATGGCCATCTTATTGTTTTGTTCTTCTCTGCACACGCGCACATTTATGCTAAATTGTTGAGTATACTACTTAGTTTAAACGTATAACAACAAACTTTATTTAAGTTTAAAAGAAAAACGACTGCAAATTGACAATACTGAGGTATAAAAGCTACTCCAATATTTTTCCTTGGCACTATTTTTGACATCAATTTTGGGTCAAAACTCATTATAAATATATTGGTATTTGATTGTTTTTGGGTTCAGTTCTCGACAACTACTTAAATGAAGCACAACAAATTATATAAGAGTAAATGGGCTCAATTAGCCTATCCCACATAACAAAAGGAAAAATTGTCCACCAAAAACAAAATATGGAAATAGTAGCCTTTATGACTTTTCTACCCTTATTTAAATTTTCTGGAATTTAGAAAAACTGAAAAGTTTTATTTAATATATTTGAATTAAAATACAAAAATACTTTACATAAAATTACTTCAAATAAAATTACTACACAAAATTTACTACATCTAAATTTCAAAAAACTCAATCCCTAGAATTCAGCCGCCATTTTCACACCTCCGCCACCGGGCCGCCGCCATCACCGTCTCAGACCGAATGCGCCGCTGCCTTCACCCGCGCCGGAAGCCCCCCCGAACATAGATCCAGCCAAGTCAAACCCTAGAATTTTGCCGTTGTCTTCACGCCTCCGCCCCACCGCGCCGCTGCCGCCACCTTCTCTGACCTAGGCGCCGCCGTCACCGCCTCAGACCGCACCGCTGCTTTCACCCGCATCGGAAGCCCATATAGATTTTCAGACGCCGCTGACTTCACCCGCGCCGCTGACTTCACCGCCTCAGACCGCGCCGCTCTCCTCTGCAATTTTCATTATTACACACATTTTTTGGCCGATAATGTGTGTAATAAAGCATTTTGTACTGTTACACACAATTTCAACGATAATGTGTGTAACAATGAAGTTTGAACCATTACACACAATTGTGGTCGATAATGTGTGTAACAGTAAGCAATTTCCATTATTACGCACATTTTTGATCGATAATGTGTATAATAAAGCATTTCGTACTGTTACACACAAATTCGGACGATAATGTGTGTAATGGTTAATTTCTTACTGTTACACACAATTGATGACGATAAAGTGTGTAACAGTGTTACACACATTATTTTCTGAAATTGTGTGTAACCATCGTTTTTGTGTGTAACCATCAGTTTTGTGTGTAACCAAAAACACATTGCGAAAAAATCGAATCAAAAACCAAGAACTTCATAAATATTCACTAATAATATAACAAATCAAACATATCTCGTGGTTTTGAACATCATTACAAAGAGGATTAACACATTTTTCTATTATCAACATTTTCCCAACAAATTTTTCGAAATTCTACTTTTTCAAAAACCTCACAACAAATTCAAAAGATACATGAAATTAGAAGGAAGTAACTTACCGGAAACGAGATGAAGAGGAGTAAGAAGGCCGTGGAGACCGCCTTGCGAAACCGCCGGAATGAGGTCGCCGGAAAAGGTCGTTGGATATGAAGGTGACTTGGGGAAGAAGATGGTAACTCTATTTTTTTTTTACCCAAATATGATTTCACCCAAAATCTAGGTTTTGTTTTTACTATTTCTCTTTTTAATATTTTGATATATTTTCGAAAATTGTAAAATATTAATTAATCAAAATATATTAGTAAGGATAACTTAGTCATTTCAACACTAAAAAGGCTATATTTTCCACATTTTTATCTTCATGGACATTTTTTCCTACAACTAAAAGGTTTTGGCTAGAGTAGGGGTTTCACTCAATTATATAATATCATGCCATACAAGGCTCCCCCTTTTCCTCTTACATTTACTTAATTTAATTGATGCATTTCATTTTCCAAAAATCATGTCTCATACCACATTACTGGATTACGACATTATATATTTCGGATAGTTCCATTAGCCCAGCCACCAACAATGCCAAATAAGATACGCTAGAATACACGTGGGAGCAATCCAACAACAGAAACTGAGATGAATACAATTTTGGAATATAAACGTTTTATAATTTCTACTTCCATGTTGCATTAATAGTTCGTAGGTACCAATTTTAGCGTCTTGAGTTTTCAGTCTTGTGAATGCCACAAGCATGAGATCAGATGCACGTGGACGCACGCGCTGAATGCAACGAAAGCCATGTATTCGAAAAAAAATAGGAAAGGGAGTACAGTTGAATATGTGAGGGTCCAGAATTTGGCTGATTACTTACAAGACAAACGCAAGAACCAGAAATGACAAAGGTATCAATAAACAGAAAATCGCTTTGCTACATTCATTGCATATGTAAGTATAAGATAACAAGAAGCTCTGTAAAACTAAGTATTTACTCAAGGACCAAAAAAACAACTATATAGTGATGTCCTTTAGTGTACACCAAACTGATACAACCTACTTCTACTTCTGCACAAACAATTAAAGTTTTCTTTCTAAGAATCTAATCATGTCAATGCTACTCATTATACAGGATATCCTACACTATAGATGGATGTAACTCGCATGAAACAATCGGGCCACCAAAACCATTCCCAGGGAATGTGAGGACAAACGAAGAAATAAACAAAGCAATTTACATGATATCTGCTCTTAGTCAAGGGCGCTGGGTTTGTGAAAAATATGACTTGTCTGCATTTGCAAGGCGATCCTGAAAGAGCGCCCACTCACTTTTGCATCTATCTCGTACCTAGAGTAAAAGAAAATATCAGCAAAGCCATATCAGGAAACAATACTTTTTAAGCATCTAAAATAAGTGCTTGATACTAATGCATAGCAGAAAGAGTAGATCATAAACAGAATCCTCCATGGCAACTGAAATCCACAAAGTTTCCCAGGTTTGAGTCTGCTGAACAAGGGCTAGCAACAGCTAACGTATTTCAGTCATTTCAAAATACGGAGGATTGACAACTATATATATGGCTATATCAAGGTTGGTTATGGATATACATACCCCCTGCCATGGAGCTTTTCCATTATCAGATTCGCCCTGCATAATCATCATTAAAGATTGAATTTAGAGAACAAGTAGAAATCTGACCCCATGAGAACAAGAAGGAATGTGAATG
This sequence comes from Salvia miltiorrhiza, assembly GCF_028751815.1. Classification (NCBI taxonomy): domain Eukaryota; kingdom Viridiplantae; phylum Streptophyta; class Magnoliopsida; order Lamiales; family Lamiaceae; genus Salvia; species Salvia miltiorrhiza. The sequence continues at coordinate 7,561,322 of NC_080394.1, read as the reverse complement.
ACAAAGAGGAAGTAAATAGATCATCCACAAAAATGCTTGCTAAATCTTATTCAACAAGAGGTGAAAGCATAGAGAATAGCCATATTTAAGAAGATGAGTTCTTCACCATATCCTCAACCAGCCTTGGTTACCATCAAATAGATATATTTGTGTTATCATTTTGCATGATAAAACAACCATAAATTTTCACACTAAAGACAAAGCCCTTAATAAATTTTCTTCATCCAAAATAAAACAACTGCAAGACAACCATGGAAACTTTTTTATCTTATGGAATAAAGCATGTGTGTCGCCCTACACAGAGCAAATCCGGTTCGTACACGTACCCACACGCACAAAGATCATATCTAAGAAACTGTTTTGACAGTACAGCTAAATGCATGTAACAAAAATATAAGAAAGAGATTATGCCAAAAGTGAGCTAGTTATTGCTGTCTGACCTGACTTCCAAGTGATGGAATCACTTGATGCACAATCCATTGGGAATCGACAACACCAATCTTTTCATGCGCAGGCTGCAGAAGGGCAAGAGAAGTTATTAATGTTAACAAAGGACTCTCATGTCCTCCAAGAAGCCAATGAAACATATGCCAAAAGCTGGGAGGAGGCACCTCCTTTTCCTATGACATCTCCTTTACAATCTCCCCTAAATTTGGGTATTATCGTTTTGCTTACCATTAAGTATTCTTTTTCTGTTTTTTTTTTGTTTTTGGGGGGTGGTGAGGGTGATGATGACGATGCAGATCAGGTGGTTTGTCAGTATCAAAGAGAAGGGGGAGGGAGAAACAAGCAAGTCACTTACATCCACACATCTTCTTAATGCAAAATCCAAACCCCATCCATGAACCAGGTCATTCTGCAAATATGCAATACAATTAGATGCACTGCTATGGAACAGTTGTCTGAAACAGATTAATACTAAAAAAATTAAGTGTGAAAAGTTAGAAAGAGAAACTTTAATTCAAGAAAAGAAAAGTAGGATGGACAGTTTGTATGCACCAAGTTGTGTCAGCTACCTGAATCATATGCCAAACGCATCTCCAAGCTTCACGAGAAAAGACTGGAGCCATAATTTCCACAAAGCTGTACAGAAACAGAATCAGAAACAAAGATCATCATAGCACATCAACAAAATCTACAGAAAATCTGTTGGATATCATTCGATCGGACTAGATTCATTATTTGTTATTACATGTGCCTGTATGTTATAAGTATACGCTAAAAATAAATATGATCTGCTATGTATGAAACAATTTTTAATTTAAATTAATGAAAGAAGTAAAATCTAACATAGGAACACATACGCTGCACACGGAGGTAAATGAGGATCGCTGCACCAGCCAGGTTTCTCCTGGGTATCCCTGTTATCCATTCATCTCTGGATTACAAATGTGGACATAGTGAGGAAAACAGATCGGGGGTTCTAAATTAGTTCACTTACTTGTGGACTTCTTTGTCACCTAGCCTTTTAGTCATTTGCCATGTTAGTCCATTGTTTGGTTCAAGACCAGGTTGGGAAATCTCCAAACCATGTTTCTTTACCAGAGCAATATACCTAGCATGTAGAGGAAGACTGACATCAGTTGAAAAGTAGAAAATTTGAAAGTGTAAAACATCAAGCATTAGGGCAGATTACCTCTCAGCATTAAAGTGTTCAACTCCAAGATCTTCGTCCCAAATGAAAATGTAGTCATAAGCAGCTATGACATCCGGATGGAGAAATCTCTTAGCATACCACCTAAAAAAACAATGGATCAGTACAAGTCATCAATAGATTTTAGTACTAAAAACTAACATTATTGGAACTCATTGTTCAATTTAGACTCCACACCATCCAAATAACGATAACTTTAGAAAAGTTTTTAATTTTTTATTACCAAGCTAGGATATTGACAAGAGTTTCAAATATTACAAAATATATAAAAGTTTGCTTTCAAAATCATTAATTTACATTAATCCAAGTAACAAAAGTTCCCATCCATTTAAAGTACACTTCATAGGCGCTACTCAATTAGATAATGTATTAACTAATCAAGGATCACAAAGAACTGCCAAAGACCAGTAGACTATTACCATTTTGTTTGTTTTCTAGCACTCACATGAATGGCCCGCTGTGACCACTCAAATTGATCCCATTCAGTTGTCTTTCCGTCATAATGGAAAAGCAATATTTGAAAATCATCAGAAAACTGCAACAAAATTAAACATTAGTCTTAGCGCATTTTAAAAGAGAAATCAACCAAATGATTAAAAAATTTCTCAACTGCCTTACCTTCTTCACAGCTTGATTAATAACGTTCCTTTGATTCAAACCAACTGTAAATGTTACCAGGTACTTAGGCTTCTTTTTCAGATCCTGAAATTCCAGATTATAGCACTAAGCATACTCCCAATTCCAATACAATCTTCTCATAATTCATGTCAAGCGCATGAGATGAGGCTAATAGAATATAAGCTGAGTATTCACCTATCCACCTTGTGCCACCTAAGCTAACAAACTGCAGTGACTATTAAAGCAAGCACTACCTCAAGGCAAAACACAATGAATGCAAACAATCCATTCATAACCTAGAACTTTAATGCATTTTACAAGCATAAACAACTACAAAGAACAAGTGCCGGAGATGATATAAATTATACTGATTAGAGTTAACACTAAACATACAGTTTCAAAAAATTGATCTCTCTATATTATCACCAACGGGAGTCAGCATCAACAAAGAAAAGAAAGTTTAAAAGAGACAAGAATAACTTATGGCAGGCACCATGGAAGTAATTACAGATATCAACATTACCTCACTAGGGTCACCCCATAATCTTCTCAGATAAAAATCTGTTTCTGAGACAACAATTCCTGGTGGTAAAGCCTCTGCACCACGAGGGTTCGTAGGAACATATATCTGAAGAGCAAAGATATGACTAAATATTAATTGTTAGCTAACATCAAAACTAAATAGAACAGATGGAGCAAGACACTGAAAGCACAAATATATGTTCATAAAATAACTAAGAGAAATCTACCAAGGGATTAAAAATTTTCTCAACTGCCTTACCTTCTTCACAGCTTGATTAATAACATTCATTTGATTCAAATAAACTGTAAATGTTTTAAACTGAAAGATATCCCATTGACTACAATGGACGTCACATCAAATTAACTTATGATTTCACTGAGGAATTACTTTCTTTCTGTTCTTCAAAGTATTCAAGGAATATGAAAATGACATGAAACCAATAATAAATAACTAAAAAAGAGGGTGAGAAACAAGGCTTAGCAAAATGGCAAAAAAAGAAACAAAGAGTAAACAAAACACTAAATCTAACTGCAGGATAGCCACATTAATTGTACCATAAATAACACCAGTTGACAAACTAAGATGCTTCCTAACTTGATAGGACTTAGACAGATTCCAAGCAAAAATGATGGCTTAAAAAAAATGAGTAACAGCTTCAAAATTTTAATGAGAACAGAATGTAGTACTCAATGAACACGTGTGAGAGAAAGAACTACCTTGGGTGTTACAGGTGTACTACCCGAGCCAAGATTTTCAGGAAAGCTACGAGTAGCACGACGATCGTCATTAAAGGCCATATCAAAGGATGATACTAGACTTGTAGGTAGAGCAATCTGAAAATTATTCCAAGGAGTTAAAAAGAAATGCTGTTATCCAAACGTCTGCTAAACATCCTCATTAAGCATGTGATAATCTGGGTCATACCTTACTCAAAGAAACAGAAGGGAATGAAACACCAATAAAATATCCGAACACCATCCCCATGATGGTTGTTACAATAAGCCGCACATCATTGGACTTCCTAAAAGCCCCACCGCGAAGTGAGGTTCCCATTATGATAGAAAAGCTGGTCGACTTAAAGCCCACGCTAGGATGAATCCAATCTTGTGAGAAACTGCCGAGAAATAAACCGCATATGCCACTTTTACAAATCTTAATTCCACCTCGACAAATTGACAACCCTGTGACATAGATTCAATGGCAAATCAAGTTAATAGCAGGCGGAGGTCCGCTAATCGTTATATGGAGTTCTCATTACTCAAATCAATCATCTTCTGGATTAATTCCTTCGAATTAGCAAAAGCGGTAACTGAAGCATTCTAATGCCAATCGCCTGCCAATTTCAAAATAGTGTAGCCGCGGAAAATGAAACTAAGACTAAATCAATCTAGGGTTCCGCTATTTATCAAATACCAAAAAAAAAAAAAAGAGAGAGAGAAAGAAGACAACAAAACTTACTGTAAACTTTGTTATGCGAGGCACAAGTACAGCTCCTGAAGCACATGCAGATGCAACCAACAGCATTATCAGAAAACATTCAATGATCCATGACTCAATAATAATTAAACCACAATTTGTTTTTTTACTCATCTAAAATTTAAAGTAAATTAGCAACTCAAGTGACAAGTCCAACACTCGGACAAATTACGAAAACCACCAACGCATCTCTTAAAAAAATTGAATGTCAATCTCAATCATATTTTAACCAACAGAATTCCACATATCCGAATCTCGCTTCCTACTATAAGATCCATCGTCCTACTCTCAAGCATAAGACGAAAAACCGAAGACAAACAGTTGAAACGTAGAGTTGAGAAAATCATAGCAACAGATATAATTCAAATGTTAAAATCCATGTAGGGTAGAAAGGTCGAATCCAGGGTTTGAGAGGCTTACGAACTTCGCCTCCGAATAGGTTCTGTGTGTGTGTGAGTGAGAGAGAGAGGAGAGAGAGAGAGGGGAAACCGGGGTGCTTGGTATGACTCAGAGATCGCAGGGTATATTGCGGGCGACACCAAATAACTGAAAATAAGCTTTTTTATTTTCACACCATTTTCTGGATTTACATTTTTACCCTCGTGTGAAAATTAGTACTCCTACTTGCGATCTCAGTTGCATTCAGGTTGGAACGACTAAAATACAAACAAACATTATAGATTGGGATAGTTGTATTAAATCGCCATAATTAATTGTTAGGACCTACTCCCCACTTTACAATCCAATAGGTGTTAAGAAATTTATTCGGTTTTGAAATATCATAGTTTTAATAAAAATATACAAGTCAAGTTTTTAATACGTCAATGTTTATTATTTGAGTAGTGCTATTAGGACAAAATTTGTCCGGACAAAAATAAGGTTAAAATTTTTTAAAAATTAATTTATTTATAAAATTTGATTCAAGTTTAAAATAATTTAGTTAATTTTATTGTTTTCTCCATATTGTAATTTTTTCGTATTTTTTAAATAATTTTTTCTATTTTTGTTATTTTATTTATAGTTTGTGTACTTTAAAAATAATAGTAATTAAAAAAGGTTATTAAAGTTAAATCCTATTTTATTTTGAACCAAAATTTTTAAATAAATTTATTTTATAAAATATTTAACTATATTTTGTCCGGACAAATTTTGTCCAAATAGCATTATTGTTATTATTTAATGTTAAATTAAAATTGAAGTAAGACAAATAATTAATAGAATAATATTAATAAATGAATGAAAAATATTACTCCATCCGTCTCATCATTAGTGAGACAGTTCTTTTGGGCGCGGAATTTAAGTTGTTGTTGTTTTTGGTGTATTAAATATATTAAATTATATGCGTAATTAATGATTTAAAAAAAATAATTTAAAAATTAATTTAAAAAATAAAGGATGAGTATTAATTAGGGTGATTAAGAAAAATAAGAATGTAACTAATTTTATTAATAGAATCTTAAATTTCTTATTTTTTTATCGAAAAAGGAAACGACTTATTTTTGGTGGAATGATTAAAAAAGAATACGATTCATTTTCTGTGAACAGAGGGAATATATTTTATAAAATTAAATTTATATATTTAGGACATTTAGAAAAGGAGAATAGCATATATCCCCGGTTTGAAACTTGAATGATGTTTTTTCTTTTTTTTTGAAAGATCGGTTTGAATGATGTTTTAGTGACCATCTTCTCTCTCCATTTGACCATTGTCGTTTCTTCTTTCTACTTTTTTGTAGAAAAGAAAATTGATTTGCGGTTCAAGAATTGTTAAGTGGTCAATTTAGGATCCCAATGAATGAAATTTAATAAATCTAAATCTAAATAAATTATGTGATTCAATTTATTTATTTGAGTAATGCTAAACAGCCACATTGTGGCTGCCCACAATTTACTTAAGTAGAAAATAATTTAATTTATTTAACTTATTTTTTAAAATAAAAATAAGATTTAGTCATTTTATCATATTCTCTACATTATAGTAATTTTTTTGCAATTTTTTGGTAACTTTTTTATTTTTATTTAAAAATAAATTAAAAATAAAAAATGCAAAAAAAAATTTAAAAAATAAGTACAATATAGAGAATATAATAAAATAATTAAATCCTATTTTTATTTAAAAAAATAAATAAAATAAATCAAGATTCTCCTTATTATATTAGTGTGTGGGCAGCCACATTGTGGCTGCATAGATTTATTGTATTTTTTACTACATTCGATATTATGTATTGTCATTGTTCCTTTTAAGTGTAAAGTGGTCTATTAATAAAAAAAAATATTTGTCCCAATGTCTCGTTTTAGAATTTGAGGTCAAAATAATGATAAAGTTCTTATTTTATTCTTTTCTTTAACACTATTAGACTTTAGAAATAATAAATATAATTATAAATGTAATATTTCATTTTTTTAGTATGTGTATTTTTTTTAATAGAACACTTAATAAACGGAGGAAGTGAAATAGATATTTAATGAGGATGAAGGATCTTTTATTTACAATCATTAACAAAATCAAAACAAGGGTTTTTGAGTCTTAGATGATAGTTTTAATTTTTCGTGTCCTCAGTTTCTAAATAATTTCGATTTTTCAAATTTTAGATCATTAACTAATCCATCTTTTAGAGATTCTCAATTGATATAAGAAAAAGATTATTTATTTTTGATTCTTTTACTCTTAATGCTCATCCAATACGACAAAAGGTTAACTTGCTGAACTCGTATGTAGGCGATATCTAAATATTTGAAGCTGTTGAATAATCATCTACTGTCTTTTAGGGAAGTTGAATAATTATGAATTAAAGATAAAAGGTTAGGTTTTCTTTCAAAAAAAGAAAAAAAATAAAGATAAAAGGATAGCTCTACTTGTTTACCTAATATCCTCGACAGATGGGCTTGAGTGATTTGTAAATGGGTGCACGCATTGTTTTTATTTACTTGTTTGCTTTCAGTCTGTCCTTCAATTATTGATGCGGCTAAAGTTAGAATTCCACGATTCCCATCCCACTAATTCAAAATGCAAATCAATGAAAAGATGATATCTAACTTTAATTTAGAAAAAAATGTATACTACTATTGTTTAAATTCATGATTTTCCCCAAATATAAAATATCAGCTTTTACAAGAGAAAAACATTAACTATATAGTTCATTATAATTGCTTTATAATTGAATATTTGTATTCTCGTTACTAAGATTTTCTCAATCACACTATTTTAATAAGATATCAATCAAGCAAAAATAGTTCAAATCATATAACTTATCAAGAGTTTTGGAACTCCCCAAAGTTTCAACCCATATTAATAACAATGGATTAACTTGTAACTATTTTCATATATAGAGGCTAATCATCAAAATTAAATGATCTTTAAATAGTAGTATTATATTTTTTTTTTGAGATAAATAGTAGTATTATAATAGGTTAGAATAAAACTTTGCTTAATATTTTTTGGGTGAGTGTTTACTTTCTAGGATTAACATCGAGATAAAAATAGTAAAATAAATATAGTACTATTATTTATTAAGATGGATTGAATTTTGAAATATTTCAAGACACTTGATAAGTTATATTTTGAGCTAATTTTGATTGATTTATAATTTATTGAATGGATGAGATTGAAAATATTCGAATAATGAGAATAAAAATATTTAATTATACATATTATCAATCATGAAAATAAACTCTCTTAATTGATAAAACTTTATGGGTTAATGATTCTTTTTACCCATTCTCAAATACAAAAAATAAAAATTACCCACTATAAAAGAAAACTATAAAAACTACTCATTTTAAGTTTGAAAGGACAAAGCTACCCTTACTTAATTCATAAAAAATGCTGAAATCGCGAACTTTGCTCGACGTGTACATGCTCGACTAATACACGTCGAGCATGTCGAGCATCAATGGTAAATACATTAATGCTCGACATGCATTAGTCGAGTATTGCATATGTGTGATAAATATATTAATGCTCGACTTCTGCGAGTCGAGCAATAGTGATAAATACTTCAATGCTCGACATGCTCAAACATTGCGAGTCGAGCAATTGAGCATTCTTAGAAAATGCACTAATGCTCGACTTTTATCGTTTACAAGTCGAGCATCAGTGCAAAATACATTAATGTTCGATATAAGGGCAAAAATGTCCTAAATAGATATATTTATATATTTTATAAAAGATGGATATTTTTTATATTTTATCTTTCAAAATGGGTATATATCATTTTGCCCCAAACTTTATCATATAAATACAAACTTTATCATAGAATATATATTTGGATTCTATCGACTATCATATGAGAATTGAGATAGCATATATGTAATTCTATTGATTTTTGTTGTGTTTGGATTGGGATATCTGTTTGATGGATCTTGATCCATCATGAGGGGACTCGAGATTTCCTCTTATATTGAACAAGTGTGTATTTCATCCATTTTATATTAAAAAAATTAAAATTTTAATTTAAAATTGAGCGATAATTTTAAAGTTTTAATAAAATTGAGGGTTTTATTTATAAACTATGTTTTCATATTCTTTTTATTTATCTTCTTATTTTTTTTATTTTATTTCTTTTTAAATTTGTGAAATTTGACTAATTATAAACTTCTCCTCCGTCCAAGAAAGAATTTCATACTTTTCCTTTTTGAGACATTCACAAAAGAACTTCCTACTTATTTTTTTACTATGTCCCGCCACTTACTTTTCACTTTTCCACCACACTCAATACTAATTACAACACATTTTCACCACTCTCATTAATTACACTCAATAACCTATTCTCCACTCTTAATACATTCAACAACTTTTTTCATAAAACTTGTGTCACTCCCTTATAGGAAGTTCTTTCGTGGACGGAGGGAGTATTTAATATGCATATCAAATTAATGATCACAATGAGAGTTTTAATTTGATATATTTTATATAAATATTTGATTTAAACTGTAAAGACTTGCATTTATTTAAATAATCTCTCATCTTTCATCCTTTTTTGAAAAAAATAATAATATATTTTTCAATTCTTTTTTTATTTTAAATTTTTATCTTAATTTTTTAACGTTTTTTTTCTTTTTCATAATATCAATTTATTATTGTGAATTATTGTTAATTTTTTTTATTTTTTCAATATTTAGCTCAAATATATTCGGTTAAAATTAATTTTTTATTATATTTATAAATATGATAATTGAGTTGATATTAATTTTATACTATAAATATAGAAATCTAAAATATTTTATGTGCATTGCTCGCACGAGGTGTAAATGCTAGTTATTTAATTATGAATGATGAATATATCTACTGTATATTTTATACTACATTTCATTGCTTATTTCTTTTGACTTGTTTTATTGCTTATTTCTAGACCTTACAGAGTAATAAAAATAATTATATGCGGGGTTATATTATGGGTGGTGTAAAAACCATGGATGGCTAATAACCATTTCTAACTCGTGAAATTTATTTATTTTTTGTATAAATTTTGCATTTAAGTTTTGATGGAGCATCCGTAACAATAAAATAAGATACATTCAAAAGGGCATCAATGATATTTACGAATTGATAAATGCTTAAATATTGTGAACTGATAAATATTCAAAATTTAAGTCGAGAGCATATAGGTTAACTATTGGAACTTATTTCAATTTTTTTTAATTAAGAGTGTGTTTACTTTGGTGGTAAGATTTTTATTGAAAAATAATGAATAAAAAAAATAAGAAAATACTATTTTTTCCTTTTTTAATTATATACTGTATTTATTAGAGATGAAAATATGAAAAATGTTAGAAAAATATTTTCACACTCTTACCATGGGATAATATTATTCGATATTAAAGAGAAAATGTGTGAAAATGAGCCGCCCGAAAAATTATTTCATCATGCTCGAAGAAATTTTTTCATCATAATAAATATGTGAAATGGTGAAAAATAATAGTGAAAATATACTTTTCTCTCCTTCCTCATCAAAGTGAACGCACCCCAGGTGAATAGTACTTATTTCAAACTTTATTGTTTGCACATTGTCACTCTCTAAAGGAAAGGGAAGCCACAATGTCTCTTTTCAAAATTTGCAGACTTATATTCTTATCCTAAAAACATAAAAAAAAGTAAAGGCAAAAAGATGTTCTCTTTAGCATACACATACTTTTGTTGTAAATGTCAAAATACGAACAAAAAATGCTATATAGAGTGGGGGAATTGTATTCAAGTCCTCTAAGAATATCATTAAAGTGAAAGTTCTATACCATCTCTTAAAGTTTAAACAAAATTAGCTCTTTATTGGGAATATTTAGCGTAAATGGTATATAAATTACTGAATTTTTAATTAAATTTTCATTTTGTACACCAACTTTCAAATTTGTATTAAAATTATTCAATTATTAATTTTTTTTCTCATTATGAATACTCGCTCATTTTTTAGCATTGTGACATGACATAAATATGATCGCGAGAAAAAATAGAACCAGCGCCGTATATATATTGTATAATTAGATAGAAACGATGACATTTCATGCACAAATTTTGGTCAAAAAATGAGCGAGTATGCAAATGAGAAAAAAAAAACTTAATAATCAAGTATTTTTAACACATATAATTTAAGTTAGTGTGCAAAATTAGAATTTTTAAAAAATTTAGTATAATTTATATGCAATTAATTAATCTTAATATTTGACATCTAACTGGAAACAAACTTGAGCAATACAATTGTCTAATATTTAACATGTAATTAGAAACAAAACTTGAGCAATACAATCTTAAATTCATGGATAATATTTAACATTATTTTACCATAAAAACATTATAGCTTACTCTTGCATGGGTACGTAATACTACAATTCAAGCTTTAATTTAACACGCGTTCTTCCACCACGTCAGTTAATTATGTTCAGGGCTTTATCCACAATTTCTTCTTATTCAAATAAAGGGAAGCATATTGTGATATATTATGTGGGGATATATAGTGTATATCTTCTTCATTTTTTAAATAAGGAAAATTATTATTTATATTAATTAGCGCATAGTAAAATATAATTTTCATATCCATCACATGGTGGCATCAGTATTGACCTGTCCATTTTTATGCAACAAGCTGTCATCCAGAAATTGGCATACTGTGATCTAATTATGCAAATCTTCAATTAAATCAAAATTAATTTTAAAAGGAGATTCTTTGACTGATTAAATAAAAACATATATAACTCGAAGAGGGCATGATGATGATCACATGCTTATTTTCAGCTCACATGCTATTGTTTCTAGCTACTGATGCATGTTCAATCAAGCTCGAAACAATTCTATATCACCTCACATTTTATTTTGTTTTAATAACATAAAAAGTTAGTATATAAACTTTTACACTACAAAAAACTCGCCAAATACCGAGAAAAATTACCGAGGGCCGAACTTGCCCTCATTAATCACCGACGACAAGAAGGGTGGGTCGGATATGCACATTCACTGACGACGTAGACAGTCGGTGATTACCAGCGCCATTAGTGAATATTAGTTTATTATTTAATTATTATTTGAATAATACTACAGACAATATGTGCCGTTGGTAATCTTGGTACGGGTCGGATAATACAAACTGCACATGCCGTCGGTAATTTTAGAGTTCAAAATCGGGCAGAATGTGCAGTTAGGGCACATTACCGCCGCCATCCTCCCTCTTTTGCACATTACCGCTGATCGCCGATCGCTGCCGCCGCCGTCCACAGGTAAGTCTCCCTCCCTTTCGTGTATGAGTGAAAAAATATTCTTTTATATATAAAAATAAGTTTATATTTAAGATGTTCGAAGTAATTAAGATGGAGGAAGTAATACCGATAAGCTAGTAATTTATTACATTTAAAACGCGTTTAACGTAAATATTGATTCATGTAAATGGTATTTTTATTACATAAAAATGATACGCCTCAAATGATTTTTTATATACTTTAGTAGAAATAAATAAAAATGGTATTTTTATTACATTACAAATGACACCTTTATTCATAGAAAATGATACGTTTAACATATGCGAATGTTAATTTTTATAAAATCAAATGATACATTAAAAAATATCAAATAGTATTTTTCTGAATGAGCTGAGAATGTCCACACATACACATACAACCGAATGTACATAAGAGTTTTGTCTTTTTGCAATTAATTCATTTACATACTTGAAAATTTGAAGAGCGATTTTATTATAGTTTTCATTTTATTTTTATAACTAAATATAAGGTAAATTACTAAATATTAATAATAATTATAAAGAGTAAAATTGGAGCTGATCGAAATGCAATAGATGCAAATTTGAGTGGAAGGAACAATTACTTTTGGAGATCGAAATCGAATAATTTTTTTTGAATGCATCGAAATCAAATATCTAAAGTGGAGAATAACTTTACACTCACTTTTTGGAAACACAAAATTAACAAACATCAAAATATACAAAATAATAAATAAATTCTTAAATAAAATTCGTGTAGGTTAACAAGTCGATATTTCTGATGGCCAAGTTCCACTGACAAATACTCCATATAACCTTTCGGTCTCTTTTTAGATGAGCTACGGCTGTCATAGTGTCATGGCACATTCTTCTTTAAAATTATTTTATAAGTACTACTTACTTATACTTTCAAATTAAGGTTCATTTTGTTCGATGCGAATTATTAGCATCGAAAAAATAAACCATAAATATACAGAATTGAATGTGATGAGGGATAAATTTATAATGTAATTTTTAAATTAGCGCTATTTGGATAAAATTTATCCGAACAAAAATAGATTAAATATTTTTAAAAATTGATTGATTTAAAAATTTTGGTTCAAATTTAAAAGGATTTAATTAATTTTATTATTTTTTCCACATTATAATTTTTTTTGTAATTTTTTAACATTTTATAAAATTTTTATTATTTTTTTGTAGTTTTTGTACTTTGAAAATAATAAAAATTAAAAAGATCATTAAAAAAATTACAAAAAACTACAATGTAAAGAAAATAATAAAACTAACTAAATTCTTTTTATTTTGAACCAAAATTTTTAAATATAATTATTTTTCAAAGTATTTAACCTTTTTTTGTCCGGACAAATTTTATCCAAATAACATTATCGTTATTAAATAGGCTTTGAGGTCCTGGATTCGAGTCATCGATTGCGTGATCTTTAATTTTTTTTTTAATTTATTTATGCAATTTTTATATATAAAAAATGAATTATACGAAAATTTAATTATATACTAACATCACCTAGCTAGACAGGCCCAACATCTTAATTTTGAAAGACTTGTGTTACGGCCAACATAAAAATCCAATAGCTAATGATTTATATAAGCAGGTATGTAGACTTTATATAGGAACTCATATAGTATTAACTAATAATTGCACTAAATTCAACACCTCATTCTTAAATATACTAGCTAATAGCTATCAAATCTTGACTTTAAGCATTTAATTGAATCCGTAACAATTTGAAAAAACTACTAGTCAATATATTGCAATGAAATAATCAATAATAGTTTCCTGGTAGTAATTCGAACCCCATGCTCTTAATCCTACTTATAGACGCAGGAATTAATTGTCCTATGATTATTACCTATTGCCTAATAAAACTTACTCTTTCTGTTATTTTTAACTGTCTTATTAAAATATAAATTTTATTCTTATATAAGTGTCTCATTTTAAAATTTTATGGCATAACTTATTATTTTGCCCTTTTATTATTAATAACAATTTTATTTTATTTTTACTTTTTCAAATTTTCATGTAATAATTAGGAGTAAAAAGAGAAAAATGCCCTTTTCCTTTGCGTGCTTTGACGACATGGGACACTTAAGAAAAGTGGAGGGAGGATTAATTGATTTAGGGTGCGTTTATTTTGATTGTAAATTTTTTTATCGAAAAAATTTGGATAAAAAAATAAAAAAATATTATATTTTCTTCATTTTTTATCATATATTTACTACAGATGAAAAGATGATAAAATGTTGAATTTTTTTTACACTACTACTCAAAGATAATATTATCCAATATTGAAGATATGAATAAAAATGAGTTGTCCAAGAAAATATTTTACTATACCCGAAAAAAAAAAAAAAAAACTGTGATAATAAACATGTAAAATTAATGAAAAAATAGTGAAAATATATTATTTCTCTTATTTTTCATCAAAGTCATCGCACCCTTAGTGTTTTGTGTGGTCTTAAGGTTTAGTTACTTTGTATTTATTGGTCAGGTAATCACAATAAATTGATAATCACATTATTTGTGCAGCAAAGAGCAAATACAACATTTGATTGAAGGCTTACGATTAATTAATCTTATATGACTCATATCTGTAAAAAGAGGAAGTCGTTTTAGTTTATCCGAGGTGTTTGGTTTGAGAGATAAGATATAATTCATAAAGTAATTTGCATTAATTAAGTGTTTGGTTTATATGATTGGACTCGTGATTAATAATTCGGCCCGCATATAGTCATCAAATTGAGTGATTATTTATTATTTCAAAATTAGATGGATTATTTAGTCACTGATCATCCAATCCTATCAATTTTATATATCTCACTCACCAAACCAAATGTCTCATAGTGTATTATTTTATTTGTGCGAGGATAAATGTTACTCAATTAATCCATGCTACTTATAATGACACACTTTCGTTTTCACTTTGTCTCATTTATAATGGCAATTTCTAAAAGATAGTATGTGATCATTAGTCTCTACCCACTCTACACACATAAATTAAGTGGTTCATATCTTACACTCTTAACAACTTATTCTTAATATTCATACTCATTTCTATTGTATTATTATAAATGGGGCGAAAAGAGTAGTATTTTGTTTGTGAGTCTAAAGATCCTTGAATTAGCCACAAGCTCATATCTCAGTGGTACTCTTTACCAACTCAGAAAAAAAATATATATATTAATATATAAAAAGATAGTTTTTTATCTGTCTTCTTCCACCATTTCTTTCACTATTTTTCTCTCTTTTTTTAAATTTTTTTTCTAAACATCATCAAATTTGATTCATGAAAAAATATTTAATATATATCTTAAATTTAAGTTCGTGATAAGATCTTTAATATGGTATAAAATCATCAAAAAATAATTTAAACTGAATATAATATTAAAATTTAAAACTTAAAATATTTTATTTTTCTCTCTTTATTAAAATTTTACAAATTTTTATTTATTTTTTGTATTAATGTTCAGCTTCGCCAACCGTCAATTTTGGTGTTTAGTCCCGCCAATTACCAACCTTATAGATAAGCTTCGTCAACCTTGGTGATCACTTAATGACATAAAATATTATAATGAGAGTTGACCCAACTGTTTGATTAATGGGCATTGGTATTAGATTTCATTTGTAAACTATAAATAGGATTTCTTATGTAAAATCAACAAATCTTTCATTATTCTCCAATTAAAAATAAAAATTCTCTATTTTTATCTCTCTACATTCCAAGTTCAATTTCACTTTCAATTTATTAGTTTGGTTTTTATTCATTATTCTCCAATTGAAAATAAAAATTCTCTATTTTTATCTCTCTACAATCCAAGTTCAATTTCACTCTCAATTTATTAGTTTAATTTTCCTCGTTTCTACAAATTTATTATTGATATTCAAACCCTTCATAAATACTAATTTTACTACCCAACCCCCTTTAATACTTACTAATCCCATTCTACTAAGGTTAGATAAATGCGTGTACCAGAGAAAATTTGATCCATTGTCATTCCTAATGTTAATAACTTAATAGAGATGGTTAATTGTGTAAAAAACTAGAAACTTTTGTCAATTTTGTAACTAGGATTATTTAATATAATAAACTATTATCATATTAATAAATTTGAAGATAAAGAGAACAAATAAATATAATAATAAATAAACCTTAAATATTAATGCTTTAAATGACTGAACGAAAATGAGCTCGGCTCAAATATAGTAATGCCCACGGAGCCAAAAGGAGGTTTGACCAAATTATAACTTGGGCCTTGATGGCCCAATATGCTAGCTCATAAATTAGGAGCCCACTCGACTCAGTTAATGCATATATTGGTATATACTCCCTCCGTTTTTTTTAAGTGTCCTATTTTACTATTTTCCATGTTTCTTAATAAGTGTCCCATTTCAAAATTTGAGAGTATGATTATAACATTCTTCCTATTTTATCCTTATTTAATACTTGTATGAATATAATAATTAGTTGTACATATGCATTTATTATGATAGGGAGAGGTTCAAATAAGAACCACTAAATAAAATTAGAACAGAGAACCATTTTAAACCATTCGATCATCAAGATCTACGGTGGATACATCATCTTGGTGGATGAATGCAGATCCTGGGTTCGAATCCTGAAGGGAGCAAAAAATTTATTATTTTCGGATGCATTAAATTTAATAGCGAATGCATTAATTTATATAGTAGATGCATTGATTTTAATGGTTCTTATGTTCTCACGATAAGTGTGATTCTCACTATAACCGCACCCTATATAATTACTAAGGTTACAAATATAAATATCTTATTTGATTGGTATGTGTATTTTGACGGTTGTGGACACTTAATGAAAAACGGAGGGAGTATTTGACAAATAAGAGATACATCACACACACGCCTATATTAACACATAGCCACATATATGGGGAGATGTTCAAATAACAGTCATTTAATCTTTGAGCAATCACAGGGCAAATGGCTAAATTCTACGTAGAATATGTCTGAATTCGTTGTGTATATATTTGAAATTCGGAAATTAAATTTTTTACTCCCTATGAGATTCGAACCTAGTACCTTGAATTCATATAACAAAGTGATGAATCAACCATAGATCTTAATGATATAAGGACTGGAAATGGTTCATATTTTATATTTTAATATGAGTTGAGAAATGAGATTAAATATGGAACACCATAAATTCAAATTTTACGGTTGCGATTAATAATGTGAATTGAGATTAACATACAAGTCACTAAACGCACGGACAACATTCACACATGAGTCCGAATCTTGGACGAGGCGAAATTTTACCACATTAATTTAATACTGTTATTCATGAGTTATAATTGATTTATTCATAGATTGTTATTAATCTTATTCATAGATTTTATTAACTCAATTCGCTACATTGAATTTTTCATAGGTCTTAGATCTAGACCATAGATATAATGATCATATGGTTTATAAATCATCTCATTTATTAGGATAAAATGTATTCTCACTCTATCCACCTTCTATATATATATGGAAAGTTTCACATGATAATTTTTATTTAAAATGAGAACACATAACTATTCTCAGCCATTCGATCTTGAATATTTATAGTGGATGCATATCATCTTGATGATTGAATGCAGAACCTAGGTCTGAAATAATCCTTGAAGAAGCGAAAATTTAACTCTATTTTTTTTCGAGTGCAGTTAATTTCAGGACGGGTGCAGTAACTTTACACGTCGATGCAATGATCTTAATTTTTATTTTAAATTGTAATTTTCACGATAATCAACCCATATATGTGTGTGTATCAAAGTCACAATTTCATGTAGTATATATGTATATTTCTTGTTTTCATCAAATAGGAACCAAAAATCATCTTTCTCCCCACTTCCCAGATTCTTTTTGTACAATTCCACATTTCCCCTGCCAACAACACAATCCCTCTCTCTATTTATAAATCTACAATAACAAACAAATTTGATGAATAAACCAAAATCCCAAAATAATAGAAAAAATAAAAACGAAATCACATCATCAGAATCTTGCACAATGTGAAGGCAAACCAGTTTCATGATTCACCATAACTACTTCAGTTGCAGTGCATTCAAGCACATCCTGCCCCAGCTTAGCCCCCGCAGCTTTCAAACCCTTCAAAGACAATGCTTGGTTGAACAAGTTTAAAGAAGGCAGCTTCGATGCAGGCGGCAATTTTCCATTTGGCAAGAATGTCCTAAAATCCTGCTTCATCAAGGGTACCTCAAAATCCGACTTATCATGCTTCACAACATTGTCCTTAGCGCTGATATGAGCACCAGGTTCCATGTGATTAGTGGAGAAGCTCTGCTGGTTGGGGAAGTTGGGGTAGAGGCTAACATACCCTCTCAAATACATCATGTCGATTAGGAACTTCTTCCACGAGGCTTGCCAACCATTGGTTCTTGATTTAGGGATTTGAACCGGATTCGCCTTTGCATCCTCAGTGAACCTCATGTTCATGTAGACGTAGAATTCTCTCCACTGTTTTGGTAGGAATACTGCACCCCAACTGCATGGTAGCTGGTGGAGGTAAGGCGTATTGGGGTGGATTCGTTTGAAATAGTCTGTAGCATTCCATTTTGGCCTCTCCTTGACCACCTCCACGATGCGTGGCGTGTATAGCGAGATAGAGGAGAGCTCCGGGAGGGAGACTTGGGGATCGTAGTGGTAGGCGAGGAGGGCGTACTTGATCCAGAGGTAGAAATAGGGTGAGACCTCTATGTCATCCTCGAGTAGTAGTCCGAATTCATCGTCTGAGGAGGGGTACCAACTCTCGCTCACGGCACGTATCAGCCCACCCTGGATGATCCTCCTGCGTAGGACTTTCGGGCCGTGTGGCCATGCGAACGCATTCACTAGTTTTAGTGTCGCCTCGTCGACTCTGCTATCCATGTTGAAGGTGATGGCCACCTCATCGCCTAGGAAGTAGGCATTTTTTATGGAATTTAGTAGCCTCGCCAGAGATGTAGGCCGATTTTGTGTGATGATGCTTATTGTTAATCTCATCCTGTTCCAATCTGTTTTAGGTTAAATAATTGGTCAGCATAATGAAAACAAGAACATAGAATTAGCCAAGACAGGTAGACAAGGGCTTACTAGGCAGCGTGGTAGGGCGGAGATCGGCCATCCAGAGCACCTTTGGCACAGAGGCTCTTGGAAGAAGCACCAATGTAGAAATGGAACCATTGGTGCTTATATTAGTGGATTCGGTCGCCATCCTCAACGCCTTCTTCACGTTTGAGTCGATGTCTGAGACCGTGATGACGACGCTAGGGTTGTGGATCTTAATCAGCCCCTTCATGCTAGCGTACACGCCTTGTAGCACGGGAACCTCCGAGTTGGAGAAGCTGCTGGAGATGGCACCAATGCCAAGGTCAAAAATCTTGAACCTCCTCTCCTTGCAAACTGCCTTAGGCCATTTCAAGGCGGCAGCGGCCTCCTCACAGGGGCAGAAATTGCCCCCGGAGACAACAATGTAGGCCTTCTTTCCCACGGTTGACCTAAACTTGTCGAGCAGAGGAGCAAGCGCCTTCACCTCATCGATAGAGTGGGCGTAGAATAGGGCATCGATCTTCTGAGGGTACATAGCCGCCCACTGCGTTACATAGCCATTAGAGAGGGCCTTCCACCATTGATCATCTCGAACTTGAACAATGTCTTTGAAGATCACAGTAGTCTCAGACACATAGGCCAACCTGTGCTCACTATCACCCCACGTATCCTTATCATTCGGATCCACGGGCACCACGAACGAGCCCGCATTCCTATACTTCTGAAGCTGATAGCTGTAATCCATATTCCAAATTTCATTAATCAAACTAATGTACTCACAAGATCATCAAATAGTCCACAAGATCACATACCTCAAGTGGAGATCTTCACCGGTCATGAAAGTTAAGGGTGTCTCGATGAAGAGAGTTTTGATGAGCTCAGCAGAGAGAAACCACGAGCTAGACAGGAAATCAACCTGCACAACTTTGTCAATAGTGATATCATAGGCCGGATCGGGTAGATACAAGCCAGCCTCCTTGGACCGGAACTTTCTATAGCTAGGGAAGGTGAAATCCTTCTGTCTGAAAGGCAAGATCCTCCCAATACTGCCTAGAACAGAATTCTTATATTTATCTGTTCCTGCAACGTGCGACATGATCTGCAACATCTTCTTTCCCGGGATCATGTCATCATCGAGAATGTAGACAAGGTCAGCTTTCGTCTGCAACGCCATCTGGAATCTGCCGTAGTATTTGAAATCATAGCTTGAGCTAATGAAGCTGATTCTTGAATTGTTGTAGCTCTCAACAATTCTTTTAAGTGATTTCTCATTAGGGCTCCCGAAGGAGAGCACCCAAACATGATGGAATGGGAGAGTCTGATGCAGCAGCGATTCGAGCTGAGCGCAGAGCGTCTTGCGCTTGAAGTGGTTCAAGATGACAGTAACCTTGGGGATGTTGGGGCCATGCAAATCCCACTTGGATTTCATCCCCATCAGCTCCGAGAGTGTCTCAGTCCCCATATTCTGTTTTTGGAAGTTCTGCACGTCGCGGTACAGATCCCTCTTGAACTTGATCATCACCTCGTCGTTGGACTTCTTCTGCACGAAGTCTATCTGCTCGTGCTCACACACCTCGGAGGGGCTAGTTCGTGGGGCGACGAGCTGATCAGCTCGCACCAGGGCGTTGGGCTCTTGGTAATGGCTCACCACCATGAACTGCTTCCATTGGTGCGCGATTTTAGTAGCCCACGAGAAGTCCGGCTTGGTCCGGAGATCCACGGAGGGGCTCATGAAGTAGAGGAGGAAGGTGGCGTAGACGGCGAAGGCGAACTGCAAGCATGTTAGCACTGTGACAAGCTTAGATGGGGAGCTCTTCTGCACCTTCAACTTAGCCCCCTTCCCACCCATGTAATCACTCAGCATTCCCTCCAAATAATCACCGCTTCTCACGTTTCTCGACATTCCCATATTACAAAAGCAAAGCTACCTGCAATATGCAAACATCACCTTACACAAAAATCAACAAAGGAAAGGTACAACTAATCTTGTTCGACCTCAAGAATTAATGTAGATCTAGTCAAAATAGAGGAGGCTTGATTAGCGATGGATTGTGTGCAGGTTGGAGAACATATATAGGGGTGGTGAGTAAAGTGTGAAGAACAACACCATGAAAAATGCAGCAAAGTTCACATGGGGTTAGCCCCTAAAATATAACTAATCAATGTGAACGAGTTCAACACACTTCCTTCACATACAAAAATCATTAAGCTACTAACGAGAAAGCCTGCAACCTCGCCGCGAAAGAAGGTCGCACCTTGCAAATTTCCCACTCAAAAAAAAAAAAAAAAAAAAGAATCGATTTTTTATTCAGATCTACGCCTCAAAATTAGAAGACTTTATGGTAATGGAAATGGAATGTATTACGTGAGGCCAACTCAAAGCCTCTTCTTCACATTATCATTTCACAAACTCCAAAACAGAGGAAGCGAATTAAAAATCATATTCATATTTGTCAAACCATCATAAAATAGAATATAATGATTTTAAACAACAAAAAACAAGCCTTGAAAAGTGCAGAGAATCATCGGTGTTACCTTGATGATCGAATCAGAGAATAAAGTAAGTATGAAGAAAATTAAGGAGGAAGGGAGAGACGTGGTTTGAGCCCTTTTCTTCCTCAACAAATTAAAGAAAAGCTCAGAACATGCAGCTAATTATGGAAGTGAGACACGTAATGATGAACAGATTATTTGAATGAATGAATGAAGATTGCTTTCGACGAAACTTATGTAGGCAATGAAAATGGGTGGGCTTGAGGGGTTGACTTTTGGCACCTGTTTTGTTTGTACTAAGATGTTGAGCGTAGATGCATTTTGCAGCAACCTTTGCTATTGCCGTTTGGCCTAAACTTTTTTTTTTTCCTTCTTTTTTTGGAACTGATTTTGCTTGTAATTGTGGATGATTCAATCTTGTGCGGCTCTTTCGAACCGTGTTTAATTCTTCAGCTAATTAATTTTATCATTTTTTAATTTTCTTTTTTGGATTCTGACCAGTTTTCTTTCTGCAGGGTAGGAGGAGAAGAAGATTTTGAAATAAGAATTAGGTGGATTCGAAATAATTTAATTATGATGAAACTGGAATTTTATGTATGTGTTAAATATAATTGGATAGAGTTTCAACTGCAACGTTGAATATATATTTTTTAAAATTGGTTTTTGAGAGATGCTTTTAATGATTTAAGTCAGAATTATTATGTGCATGAAAGGAAAAAGAAATGCGGGGCACATAACTTTCTAGCTAGTTATGGACATAATTAAGTCTGTTTCAAGAATTTGAAAATATGATTAATTAAATCAATTAAGTTCATTTACTTTGCATGATTGATTATATATATGATTGAGTATTTTTATTTTCAAGAGTAGGATATCTGCAATCCCACTCTTTTCATGGGATAATAATCAAGCAAAATTAATTTGAAGGATAAAAATAATCAAGAGCCTTGGGATATCCCAAAGTTGCAATCCGTCAAAGTAAAATAAGAGATTAGCTTTATTATTTTTATCTATATATTAAGCCTAATCCTCCAAAGTAAACACCTCCTAAGGAGATAGTTTAGTTTGAATGTTAAAACATGATTGATAAAATATTTTACCTTAATTCAATATTTGATTTGTACGATTGAATTCGTAATTGATAATTCAACCTGTATTTAATCACTCAAATGAATAATATATTATCTTAAAGTTAAATAAATTATTTAATCACTCATCAAATTCTATCAATTTTATCTATTTCATTCACAAAATCAAACGCCTTGTTAAGAGTTTGTCCATCGAAAAAGTAAAAAGGAGTATATTAAACTTGATCAATTATTCACATAATATATATGCCAGCTTAAAAATACGGAGTATTTTTCAACTTTCGTGAAAGTTCCAAACCTTTTTTACATTTTTATTCAAAATCAAGTTCTTTTTGCTAATCACTCTGAATATCGAATCATAAACTACAATTCATGCACCCTATAAAAGAAAATGAACAGTTAGCAGTTTTCTTTCTGCAGGGGAAGCAGGGGGTTAGGTGAGTTCGAATAATTTAGTTATAATGAAGCATAAATTTTACGTGATTTTATATATGTTTCTAATGGGATAAAGTTTCAACTGCAACGTTGAATATAAAATTTCAAATTGGTTTTTGTGAGATGCTGTGTGCATGGAAGGAAAAAGAACTACGTGTCATTATCTTTCTAGTTATGGAAATACTTAAGTCTAGTTTCCAGAATTTAAAAATAGGATTAAAGTCGAATTAGTTAAGTACATGGAAAAGGTAAATATTTAGAGTGTACTGAAGTCGTTTATTTAATTACGTTGGGTCCCACTTCAAGTCAAATCATCGCTAATAATTACGTATAGAAAGATGATTACAGAAGAGATTAACTCGTTCTATATTTGTGCACTTGGCTCAAAAAAAATTTCCACTATTCAATATTTTTTGAACTTGACAGAAAAATGTTAATTTGGTTTAGTTAATTACTTTTAATTATAATTTTTAAATTTGCAGTTTCTCATATTCACGTGGGAGTTTAATTAGGAGTAAATTCATAAAATTATCAAAACTGAAAAGATACTCTCTTAATTAATAAATTATAATTTAGTGATATATAAATATTTTAAAATTAATAAAACCTATATAGAGAGAGGTTTTCCTCTAGCTGAACGAAATTTCAAGTGGTCATGATTTATTTTCTCGTTTAGAAAGTAAATCTTCGTGCTAAATAACACACACGAACTTAAATAACAAGTTCGATATCCTTCTGTTGACTAAAGAAATCTCATATCATAAATATGAGATGATTTAGATGCACTTGAACACTCAAGTTATCAGGATTCCCAAAAAATATCTCCATTTTCCAAAACAATCAAGATTCTATCTTCCATAACAAATTCTTGATATATTACTAACCCCTACAAGTTTTGCCTTTGAGTAGAATTTTATTGCATAAAATGGGGGCTTCCAGAAACATGTGAATGTGATCAATTAATGAACCTTCTAGACAAGAACAAATTTAATTATAATTAATAATAAGTGAATTAATTCCCTTTCACTTTGGGGTACTGCTTGGGTGGTTTGAGAGTCAAAATACGTAGATAGTTAAAAACAAATTAATCATTAATCAACGAAAATGATTTGGAGGGTGTGTTTAACCGATAAATTAAGTTATATGCAAAACAGTGAGTATTAAATTGGTTTTGGTGTAACTTTTTTTAGGGGGAGTTTTGTTTTGGGATGAGATCCAGTGTCCCAGAATTTTATGTGTGTCATTCTGTCCTATGCTTATATCTATTATTATAAAAATAAAGTTTATTATAATACTATGAATTATATATTATTTTTATTTCAAAAAATCATTTAATATATATACAATGACTTTGAATTTATCAACCTATATTAGGTAATAAAAGTGAAATTAAATGATAAAAAATAATTAAATACCCTAAATTGATAGAATAAATCCTAGTTAATAATCACAAAATTAAACTAAAGTATACAACGTTGAAATTGAAGAAAAAATATATAAGAAAATAAATAAAATTGAAAGTGGAACACGAAGTGGGACATAAAGTGTGGTACACTGAATCTCATTCCGTTTTGGTGTATTTAAAAGCACCTAAACATACTAATTACCGCACGTATACGTAAAAGTGTTAATACTTGGAAAGGAAAAACGCTGAATTTTTTACTTCAAAAGCCTACTAAATTTCCTTTTCTTTTTCATTGTTGCCCATTGACTTGAGTTTGGAGGAATAAGATTTTTTCTTAAGTTGAATAAGAATGAGTTTTTTCATAATTCGAAATTCTACCAGTTCATACTCTATGCACATTTATGAAAAATTACTTTCAAGTTTTTGAAAATATGTGAATAAAACTAGCTCCTACTCCCTCCGTTTTTTTTAAGTGTCCTATTAAGATAAATTTATTGTTCCTTTTTAAGTGTCCTATTTCAAAATTTGAGAATAAAAAATGACAAAGTTCCTACTTTACCCATTTTTAAATGTCCTATATCAAAATTTGAGAATAAATTTATTACACTTTGAAAATAATAAATATGGGCACAAAAGTAATACTCCAACTTCCTTGATATATGTACTTTTTTTCAATGGGACACTTAAAAAAAAACAGAGGGAGTATATCACAAGATTATGAGAGCTAATTGTGACAGTACTACTCAAAAATTAAAATTTATATGTGACACATCTTACAAAATATAATCTACTACTAGCTAGTAT
The DNA here is from genome assembly GCF_028751815.1 of Salvia miltiorrhiza. Lineage (NCBI taxonomy): Eukaryota > Viridiplantae > Streptophyta > Magnoliopsida > Lamiales > Lamiaceae > Salvia > Salvia miltiorrhiza. The sequence goes on along the minus strand of NC_080394.1, from coordinate 7,536,045 downwards.
TTTTCTTAAATAGTAGGAGTATGTGCTTGTGGAGATTCACGTGCAGGTAATATCATCTTTCCTCCATTCTCTCTTAGGAGGTTTGACTTTCTCATATTCTAAACCATACTCAAAACCATGCACAATTGCACATTGATAACTTTTTTAAAAAAAAATTCTAAAACTATCTTGCACCATTACTCCTTAATCATAACATATTCGAACGTATAATATCACTAATCACTGCCAAGTACCAAGTATTTTTCTTTTCCAGAAAAATTATCTGAAATAAAACAACATTTATGTTCTTCCTAAAATAGTTGGCATTTAATTTTTCGATAGACTTTTAATCAATTAAGTCTGAGAAATTTAGGGAGTAAACGCTCACATGGCATGCAGATTGGATCTCATTCACGTGAATAAACAGCGCAAAAATTCTTATCAAATAATTACGATCGAAATCTAACACTAAATCATCTGACAAATTTATTAATATTTCTCATTGTCAAAAGCTAAAAAAATATTCCTTTTACTTTTATGAAGTCAACGTAGTTCAATTTACGTACACACTTAAAATTAAGGTGCCAAATGCACTCAAATTGCAGAAGCTCTATCGCGACGAGGCAAATTAAACTAGTAATCCAAACTTGACTTGATGACCTAGAATTTGAATATCCTAAATCAAATTTGTAATAGATCAAATTAGTTATCATTGCATTAAATCTTGATGGTCGAGTTTTTCTAACATGTCACGTTGTTAAATACGATCAGAAGAAATACTATAGTGCAACATTTATTTCTGACTACTTTTCATTTCACGGATCTAAAAGGGCTACACATCACCTCGAAAATAAATTTATTAAAAATGTATCTTTTTGAATTAATATTCTTTTTTTATTGTATAATAATTGATTTTATGTTATGCCATAATTTTTATTTACTAGTTGTCTGTTGAACAATTGGTCAGCGCTAAGAAATTGGCCTTTCAAATGGGCAACGGTTTGTTTGAGTAATACCTGGTTCCAAAAAAATTAAAAATGAATATATAACAAAGAACCAAGTGGAGTAATACCTAAATAGACTTTCTCGATCCAGGCATCTTCACATGACTTGGATCTTTCTTTGTGGAAATCAATTCTTTGTCACATTATTAAATTACTAAAAAGTCTATTTAATTGCCAATTCTTTTTGGCAACTACTGAGAATTTTAGGCACAAATTTAGCATAAAGTCCTTAGAAGGTCGATTTTTTGGTGGGCTGAAGAAAAAATTCCCTTTTTTTTTGGTTCGGGAATATTTATGCGACCCAGAAAATTAAGTTTATATAAATAAATTTGGTATATATAATCCAAAATTGACAACCATTAATTATGTTATTCAGAACATTTTTTAGGTCCAATCTTGTCGTATGAATCATATAAACTCCAATTTCATTAGCTTAAATTCGACTTCATCGGTTTAAAGGAACCAAGTGGAAAGAAAATATACAGTATGATAATATCATTAGTTTTATTGTAATACAATTGGTGTTTAAACTATTGATAAATGTAGACATAATGTTATATGCATAATTGTGACAAGAATTGTCCCATATCATCGTTTTCTTTTATTATTTATGCCTAGCTAGGAGAAAAGACAAATGTTGGAAGCGCTCATTGCGTTTAATGCAAATGATTTGAAATAGAAGCTATCAATTATTATGAAAAATAAAAGTCATCTTAGCTAACACAAATCAGTTGTGACCAATGACAACGTTGAAGCAATTGAAATTTTGTTTCCAATACTTCTTTTTTAAGATTTCAATATTATACTCATCATATGATCATAATAAGCGAAGGTTGCAATTTATTATAACTTGCAAAATCTTTACCATAACATTGGTGTATTTTAAACTATGTTAAATTATTCCCATTATACCTCAAAATGGATTGATTTGAAACCTATTTGGAAAAACTATAATGTATATAAATTTCCACCTCATAATTACTGTCAGATCGTCTCAGGAGTCAAGATCTACATATATGACCCGATTTCATTATTATCTTATCTTGTAGATTTTTTTTTTTTTTAATATTGAAAGTTGACTAAAGAATTGATCTATTAAAGCAAAACAGACTGTTATGGGCCAGGCCTATCAACAGTGGAATCTTTGGCCCATGAAGCTCTATAGGCCTTTCGCCTATCGTCTTGGCACCATTTCGTATCCTATTTAATTGCCTATACTTTTTCAAATCATTTTTTTTTCATTTCTTGCAAACATACCATGCATTTTCTTTTTTAATTTAACCATAAAAAAAAAATCGAAATATGTACTACTAACATAACAACAACTTCATCTAATTTTAATTATGCTGTATAATCACGTATCAACTAATCTAAGAACAAGATGTGAAAATATTAAATTCTTGTCGTTCAAAAATTTCAAAGCATGCTCTAAAAATGATTGAATTAAATCTGAATATGCGCATCAAAGATGTATGCAACATATTTGTCCCCACCAAGAATGGAGCTCTATTAAGTCAATGCTTTTTAGAGTATGAAAAGTGAGCTTGTCACAAAGTACACAAACATGTACTGGTCTTGATTTTTCATATATAATGTCAACCTTTAAATATACTGTCATCAGTGGCGGAGTCAGGATTTTTTTTGGGGGGGCTGAACTACCGCCCCCGAAATTTTTTTTTTGGGGCCATTCAATACATTTTAGACATTTTTTACTAAAATACAAACATAATAATAATAATAACAACATTTTCATAGAGAATATAGTTCAAAACATTTACTAAAATTTTTTTTGGGAGCATTCAATACATTTTAGACATTTTTTACTAAAATACAAATATAATAATAATAATAATAACAACATTTTCATAGATAATATAGTTCAAAACATTTACTAAAAATTTTTTTGGGGGCATTCAATACATTTTAGACATTTTTTTACTAAAATACAAATATAATAATAATAATAACAACATTTTCATAGATAATATAGTTCAAAACATTTACTAAAAAATTTTTTGGGGGCATTCAATACATTTTAGACATTTTTTACTAAAATACAAGTATAATAATAATAATAATAATAACAACAACATTTTTAGACATATTATAATTTATTTTTTTTCAAAATTTGAGCCCCTCTGGCTACGCCCCTGACTGTCATGATTAAGTTATGCACAGACAAAAAAGAAACACAATTCACAAGGAAGGATTTTGTACTATTTGAGCGTTTGACCTTTATTGATAGGCTTTTTGAAGACATTGAGTTGTCAAAAATTGAGAAATTAGAGTTGTTGCAGCACTTACTTGCAACTCATTTCAAGTGGATAAGATTGTAAGAAGGAATGTGGAATTTATCTTTTTTGTATGGTACAGAGCTAAAAGTGTTGGATTGGGACAATTTTGATCAGAGTATTGCTAGAGTTTAGCTAGAATTTGACTTTGGGAGATATAAGTTAGAGTTAGTTATAATATATGTTGTATAATAATATGAAACTTTATAACTTAAGGTTAAACATCATTTTTAATCTCAAATTATTTTTATATTGAATTATTGGAATTTTTTTTAATCGTCAACCATCAATTTTATATCAGTTGTACATTGCATGTATTTTCAGCTCCAGAAAATTGACGTGGATTGTCGGACTGTCACGATATATAAAAAAAAACATCATATTATTTTGACATGTATGCCATATCATTAAAAAATATTTAAAAAATAAAAATCCTAAATTTTCCCAATAAACACTCTCTCTCTTTCTCTTGCAGGACGTCCCCGTCACTTTCTCCTTCTCCGAAAGCATGCCCTACCCTGCCGTCATTTTTGGGTACAATTGATATAAAATCGATAGTTAAAGGTTAAAAAAATATTTTTAATGAGATATAATTGATAATTTGATATTAGTTTGAGGTGAAAAATAATACTCCTCTATTTTTAACTTAATTTGTAAAAGCTTTTAAGCTTTTTGATAGGATGTATGTCAAGTTAGAAAAAAAAAATTCAAATTATATATGGAACTGTTTTTCATATATACAAGACATATATCGTTTATATGTAATGGAATCTAATGGATTATACTCTCCTCGTCCTTATAAAAAGTATCCATTTGTAAATGACACGAGTTTTAATAAAATAGTTGAATGTGTTGTGAGTGAAATAAGAATCCCATTTCATTGTGAGTTTAAAATTTACTAAAAATAAACTTGATCATTTTATATGAACGGACAAAAATGGTAAATTGGATACATTTTATAAAGATGGAGGAGTATAAATTACTTACATATTTAGCGTAGCCTATTCTTGTTTGGAATTATCAATTATATACTTCCTCCGTCCCGCGAGTCTTGACACGTTTGAGTTCGGCACGGGAATTAAGGAGTTGTAGATTAGTGTTTTAAGTGTGTAATTAATAAAGTATAAAATTGATAAAGTATGAGAGAGAAGGTAATAAAAGTGATAAAGTAGGAGAGAGAATATAATAAAGGTGATAAAGTAGGAGAGAGAAGATAATAATTATTGCCAAAAAAGGAAACGTGTCAAGATTCATGGGACGGCCCAAAAAGGAAAACGTGTCAAGATTCGTGGGACGGAGGGAGTACAAAAACTTGGGAAATTTTTCAGAAACAACACCAACTCATAGTTAATAATTGTTGGCCCAGATTGCATGAGGCCCAAAATATTAATTTGGGATTTCAAGATCTGCACATTGGGCCCGACCTTTCATGGCTACGCCCATTTTGTAAACGAGTGCTTCTAAGCCTTCTATATTCACAGTCCTTATTTTACCAACAATCCAGAAACCGTCGCTGTCGAATATCAAGACCCGAGAGCTTTTGATTTTGGGCATCGCTCCGCGCTCGACTTACAAAACGCAATTGCTTCAGCGTCTGGAGATTGTGCTCAAAATTCTGGGCAACTCATATTTCATTCATTTTCTTCAAACTTCAATTTTTGGAATGAAAATATAGAAAAAATTCTCAGATATCGAAAGAGCTATAACAAATTATCGACGGTTATTTGTTTATACCGATTCTCGTAAATTCTCATTAGCTCGACAACAAACGGACACCAACTTAACTAAACTAACTACTACTCCAATCCACTCTAACCCAAGACATTATACATATATAAAAAAGAATAAAGTCAAATAATCCACATATCATCGTACAATTTCAACTTTACATTCTACACCTGCATCCATCACTACTCTATTCATCCTCTACGGTCGAAAAGTCCGGTTCCGTCGGCTTCTGCAACGAACCGGCCGTGCTCGAACCGGAATCAGTATGCTTGAGATGCTTCACAGCTCTCCTACTCGCCGCCAATCTCGCCGCATAAACATGCATCTCTTTCTCCACAGCCGGCTGCTCCGATGGCTCGTCGAGACTCTCCAACGCCCGGAGCTCCGCCGCGCTCCTCCGCTTCTTGTAGCGGCGCCACGCGGCCTGAATAAAGCAGGCGGCCCAAGCCCTCCATTGGTGCGAGTAGAATCTAAACTTATGCCGAAGCTGCTTGCTATGCAGCCTCCGAAACTGGGCCGCGACAAACTTGAGATCCTCGGCTCGGAGGGCGAAGGCCTCGACCTCGGAGATGGCATTGACGGTGCGGGTGGAGGAGGGGAGGATGACGCTGGGGCGCGGGTCGAGGGCCCAAGTGAGCAGCTCCTCACCGCAGAAGTCCCCCGGGCCAATGCGGCAGGAGTTGAAGAAGCCCGTGCGGCCGCCGTTGGTGGTGTAGGAGTCGAGGTTGCCCCGTATGATGAAGAGCATCTCATTCACGGGATCGCCCTCACGCACGAGGCACGTGCCCTGCGTGCAGAGCGCCGGCTTGAGGCGCTCGCATATCGCGTCCAGCATCCTCTCGTCCATCTGGTCGAACAGGGGAACCCGTCGAACGAGGTCGTAGCAGAGATGGCGCTTGATGTCGCGCCGCAGGTCCAGAGGGAGGCCCTTGAGCACCAGCTCCTCGTCCACACCTCTCGTCGCCACCCATTTGTACTGATCATACTTGCGCACCGACTGCCTCAGCTCTTGAGGCAGCTGCCGGTGATGCATCCACTGCTCGGTATCTGTTCTTCGTATTCGCCATTCCTCTAATCTAACCGTTGTCGATTGAAGATACGTCTGCAAATCAAATCAAAACAATCACATTATTACTTGAGGATCTTATCAATAGACAATAACCAAAAGTGTTTGTCTTACTTGCATATTTCCGATGAGCAAAGCAAACAGAACCAGACCAAGCGTGGCCATGACGATGGCGAAGCTGATCTCTCCAACATAGGTGCTCGTAGCAAGATTCTGCCCTAGAGAACTGCACAATCCCATACTCTAAATATACTAGTATTTGAGAAAAACAATCAAACTCGAAAGAGTTTGTGTTTACCTAAGGTTCTTCAAGCCCCACCAGAGGCAGTAGAAGTACTTGTTGAAGAAGCTCGCTGATGTGACATCAAAAGTCACAGCATCTCCATAGATTCCGAAAGGGTAACGGCCCTTATCCGGATTGCACTGGTTGGTGACATTGCTGGACAAGAACCACGCGTTTCTTCCCATCTCCATAACCCTGCGACAGTCAAAGTATTTGTACACACACGACGGGCTTTCGAGGTCACAGGCATGCCTCCAGCAAGCTTCTTGCCTCTCAATTGATAGAAGATACCAAGAAGCGCCTAAAACCTGTGCAAATTGTAAAAAACTCATGTAACATTTTGTTTCTTCAAAACAACTTCGTCAACCATATATATTTACTTACATGGCTTGCAAGCATGTATAACATGAGATTGTAAGCAGCTCCAGCCCAAGCTGTTTCTGTGACAACACCAGTAGCCTTGACAATTTGTGAGGAGAGAGGAAACATAAGAAAAAGTCTTGGAATGTATTGGAATATGATAATGAACCTAAGCACATTCTTGGTGTTGGTCATTGTTGATCCTCTTAGGCTAGGAATAATCCCCCAAATCAGCATCTACAGTGTCAATCAGAGTTATAAGGCTTTGCTTCCAACGGGGACAACGAGACGAGGAAGAATGAGTTTCACTCGACAAACCTGAGGGAGAGGAAGGGCGCAGATCGCGTCAAGCCAGAAGTAGCTCCTGAGGTACCTCGAAGCTATCTTCTTCGAGTCTATTACGAGCTCTCCTCTCCCAAATACGCGAGAGGAAGGCGCCACATATGCAGTACGGAACCTGATGTAAATCTGGATAGCATAAAAGGCATCTGCTATTGATCTTATGATTGTTAAGACAACTTCAAGGGTGAATCCTATGTCGATGCAGAGATTCTGCCTCACCACGGGTAGGTAAAAGAATAGGGGGTCGACAAACAAAGATACTAAACAAGCAACTAGCAAAATCTTGTTCCATCTACGGATTGCAGGCCCTCGAGGATCCAAGATCCTTTTCTTAACTCTCTCGTAATCCTCTGAGAAGACACGCGATAGCACCTTGGATTTCAGTGATCTTCCACCCTTATCAGCCTTCTTGGAGCTCGACTCTGCCACCCGCGTTCCATCAATCTTGTAGTGTACCTTAAACAAGTGGTCACTATTGAAATTCCCAAATTCAACATCATCATGAAATCTGCAAGATTAACACCGGACTCAAAACCTCTGCTACTATCAAACTGTTGATGATATACAGAGCAAAAAAAAAATTAATGTAACACACCTCACAGATCTTGAATTAGTATAAGCCATGGCTCTTCGATCACCAAAACACTGCTGTTTGCTATGAATGAATAGTTTGATGTATAGGGCATCCAGCAGCAAGAACTTGGCTGAGTATTGGGGCTAAAGCTGGCAGAAAGAGATGGACTATGAGTTCATATCCACCAGTATTAAAAAGAGCTCACATTCAGAAGAAATCATGTGAAAATATTGAAAGCAATTTTTCCAACTTTGAGCATGGTGTATTAGGCCCTCTTATTTCTTGCCTTTTCAGACATGAAGTCAGGTCAAACATGTGACCAATTGCACTTGAATTTCCAATAATTCATGTCAATTCTAAAACCCTTTACACTACAATGTCAAACTTCTCCAAATTTTAATGCTTAGTTCAATTAGAACCAGTCAAAGCAATTCATATCAACAAATCAGGAAAAAAAGAATAGGCACTCAAATGTCAAGATTTTGATTGACTTGGACAACACAAACAGGGCATCCGAATGAAAGAATTAATCCCAGAAAATAAGAGAATATATTCAAGACATGAAAAAAGAAATGGAACTTACAGGAATTTTGCAAAAAATCGTTCCTTTCATCCCCTCAGATTAGGCATGCTGCTCATCTCTCTGTCGCCTTTGCTTTATTCCATTTAGAAAGACGATAATAAATGAGTAAGAAGAAACAAAAAAAATGACATAAGAAAGGAAAAAAAATTAAGAGGGTTGATTACAAATAGTCTCCATATCTCGTTGTTCTTGCCACCCCAGAAGTTCATCAGTTATTATTTCTTGTGAAGGAGATGACAGCATCAGCATGAATATGGAAAATTGAAATAAATTAATGAATCAAATTTATGGCAATGTATTATACGATGTATGTGTGTGTGTGTGAGAGAGAGAGAGAGAGAGAGAGAGAGAGAAGTCCAGAGTCCAGACTAGAGAAGGTTGAGAATGGGGTGGAGGGCAGGGAGGTTGTGTGTATATTAATGTTCAGTTATAGTGAAAATTTTAAATGAATTTTTTGTGAAGATCCGAGGAGTTGACTGACTTGGACTTCCACCCAATGGCCTATCGCCACGTGTATATTCGTTTTAAGTAAGATTTTCTCCCTCCGTAAAAGAAGGGCCTGGTTTTCACAGCATCAGATTCAGGCCCGTAGAACACAAGTACATCAAACCCGATCTACTAGAAATGATTGATGGAATTGTTTATTTTTAAGAAAAATAAATAGAATTTAGATTAAAAAAATTATGTTTAATAAATAAGTAAATAATACTAACACTTACTAGAATAAGTTCAAAGTCGGCCACTAACTCCACTGAAACTTCGCATGCCATTACGACATTTTTCGTGGTAAGAATAAATTTATGCATATATAGGGTAAGAATCAAATGATGATAATAGCGTAGGAAATATGAATTTATATGAATCCTTTAAATTGATAGACTGATAAGACCTTATTTTATGGTGATTGCTGCATTAAATATATACCTTTTTGTCATTTTTGTTTGAGAAAATTACATTCACACATCTGCACTCTATATGAATTATAGCATAGTACTTATTGTTTAATCAACCTCAACGTTTCAGCTCCAATGTTTTCTTGAGATTTTACAAACTTGTTTCCATATAGATTGTATTAGAAAATCATTGGATTTGCATTGTTATTCATTATATATGATACTAGCTATGTTTCATTATAGATTTGCTTAATTGATTGTGATGTTTCAATTATGATTATTTTCCCCAGGTAATAGAGAGTTGGGATTTCTGTAACATATTCTGACTATTTTGTCCCCCCCTTTTTTTTTATGGCTGAAGCGAGGTTGGTACATACTACCTCCATTTATCCTAATTATTATGAGTACTTCAGATAGTCCTATTAAATAATTTAAATGAGTTCTTATTTATATAAATAATTGTTTTAAAAAAAAATTGGTAGGATTTGAACACATATTTGTAGTTCTAAGGTCATCACTCCACATCCTCCCCTTCAAATTATATTTATGTTGCTGTGTAAAATGAACAAAAATTTATGTAGCTCAATCTAAAAAAATCAATGTAGCACATGTCGTTAGTTAAACTAATCCAAGAGATAAAATATGGGTTACTACATGCGCAATGCATTTTGTCGTTCAAAGCATGGATATATTTATGTTGATTCTATTTTCTCACATTTTGCCTCGGTAACCCTTATATGGGTACTGCATTGAACATCGAAAATCATGTTTGGATATTTAATTTTAGAATTCATATTGCACGTTGTATACTTACTATTTGAAATAAAATTAATATAGTAAATTAGTAGTACGACGTTGAAATTATTCCACAATCATATAGATGGAGTTTACGGCACCATGAATGGGAACATCTCTTCTAGAAATTGGGAGTTTTGTTTCCAAATTTTAACAGGAATTTTTGACAATAAGTCACATAATAGTTGTGAGTTGGTATCGTTGGTGGCTTATGTCATACATATTGCATTTTAGTGATTTGTTAATAATTCTATTATGCATTCTCGCAAAAATAATACTTTCTCAGTTGATGAAAATTGTAATCTTATTACTCATTTTCCAATTATTTATTAAAATTCTATAATTTTTATGGACAAATGGAGTAATTTATTATGATATCTCTAAATTTATAGTCTATTAAATTCCCCTTTCTCTCACTCTTTGAGAAAAACGTTTTTCGTTTCGTGGTAGGAAAAACTGCGTCTAATTTTATTTTAAAATTGTTATTAATCAAAGAAAGAAAAAAATACACTCACACTCTAGTCCTCTAGGTGTTTCGAACCTCCAACCTATTAGTTAGAGGAAAAATATCTTACCAATAGACTGCACTTCATCGTCAAAATGATACTAGTATTTAGAAAAGGAGGACGCCATCTATGTATATAGATGATACGTGTATATTATAATGATGTCTTCTAATAAGATAGTAATAAAAAAAAGAAAATATGACTCAAGATATCTTCCTTTTCACGATGGCGACATCTCAATTACTAGGTTTTATTTGACTTAAAATGAGGAGTTATATTTCTGGGACAAGTAAAGAAGAATATATTTAATTGCAATATGATGTTAGGATTATCCATCGCTGTCAACGACAAATAAATTGCAAACACGAATGAACGGCTAAAACTAAGATTATGTTATGGCATTCAATCAAAGCAAACTGATAATAGACGCGACATTATAAATAAAAGATACGTAGATGATAGGAAAATACGTAAATAGAGATGAAGGTATTAAATTAGTTTGACGGCATTTGAAGAATATATAGAGATAGAAGATATACGGAGGTTTGGTGATAGCTGGGAGTTGGTCCCACACTCAGTGTTACAAGTGACCTCCATTTAAAACCCTTGCTCCCTAACGGACAACACGGAATATGCTCCCACCGTCATCCATTAAATGTTCTCATCTCTCTCTCTCTCTCAATAGCGGAGTATTATACTTCGATCAAGTGGATAACAAAAAAAATATGAAATGCAGAATGAATGAAAGATGTAAATATAATCAAATAATTAACAGAAAAGTTAAGGGCTTCACATAAATTAGTATATTTGGCCTGCAAATTTAGGAAATGGATCATCTATATGCATCAGCAAATCCACCTTTGACAAATTCCATCCGACTTCGTCAAAGGAAAAGGACACAAACATCATCAAAACTCACGGTTTGAACAAAACTATGATGCTGGGCAAACATTTTCTTACCTAAAACAAAAGAGCAGCAAAATTTATGTTGACAATGAAATATTTATATAATTTTCTGTGCCTAATCCTGTGGAGCAGAAGCAGCTTCTTTCAGACATGATCTCATGATCTTCCCCAGCTTGGAGCAAGCATCAAGGCATAACTGCATTGCCTGCAAACAACATCACTTAGCTTCCATCTATGATCACCATAGTTTCTTTCTGTGATTTTGTAATCTCTACTAATATCAAGTTTTTCCTATCCAAGGCTCTAAATGTGATCGTTTCAAACATTGGTTTATGTAGAA